>NW_027185274.1:14421829-14581829 GCF_022577435.1 Embiotoca jacksoni
ACGTATTTCCAGATATATCATATTCTACATCATGATCAGTTCTATGGTGTACAGACATTTCCAAACATATGCCTGAAGGTATAAGGCCCTTTCCACCAAACCTGATATCACGCTAAAGTGTGTAATACACCCATCAGTCCACCAGACGATGTCAATGTTGCATTTTTTTCTTACTAAGGCATGAAAAGTAAGGTGCCTTTGGTTTACCAAATAGTTAGGCTTCAAAAAAGATCATGGTTTGGGTTAAAATCAGTAATTTTACACAAGTTAAAATTACGTGTGTCATGTAAGTTACATAACAGACATTATGTAAGCTAAATTTCTCACAGATTTGAACACTGATCGCGATCAGGTAAATGTCCTGTATTTGTTATATCCTCTACCGTAGCCAACCTCCTCCCCACTCAGACTTTATCACTCTTTGTACTTTATCACATGACCTCCTTCTTCGACCCTGGTCGTACATGCGTGGGCTTTACACGCCTAGGCGAGGCAGAACGTGACACGGTTATCGCCCCCCCCCCCCCCCCCCCCCCCCCGTTGACTGACGGGTGTATCCCACTCTTGAAAGCAGGCTGCTCCATCACTGCAGCCATCTGATACCCTGATTACTCTTAACCAACTCAATAGACCCTTTTGAGCTCCTTATTGAGACTTTCAGAGTCAGAAAAATAATTGATAAATAGCTTTTCAGTTTTGGTTTGTTTCGGTAATTTAAGTCCAAATTTGCCTTTTGGCAGTCTCTGTTGTCTTTGTGATGAAATGGTGGCTTTGAGTGACTCAGTGGGCGATGGGAGCAGAGCCATGAGGTGATGGCATTAGGAACAAACCAACACACACGTATCTCTCTGCAGAAACACTGACCTCAGGACGAAGGAATGAAATCGTATCGCTAAGAAAACCTCACGTTGGAATTCCTCGCTGGTGAATGAAAAAAGTCAGACGCTGCTTGTTCGACTGTGTCTGTGTATAGTCTGTCAGTGTGTGTCTGTCTGCGTGTACATTCGTGCCGGATGTATGGCCTTTTCAGTGGAGTGGACTCTTTCATATGAACATCTAATGAAATCTTCTCTTTGTGTACCTCTCCTTTCTCTGCTCTTCTCGTTCTCTCGTTCTGACATTCATTTGTCCTTCCTTGCACGCAACACTCACAAATCATCCTGACTTTTTTTTTTTTTTTTTTTTTTTTTTTGCCGTGTCATTCCCCTTTAAAGCCCACTCAACATTTAAAAACAGTTAAGAGTGTCTAAGTCTTTACTGGAAGCACCTCCCCAGCAATCTAAACACTTCTCTCATTGTGTTGTGTCTCTTACGTGTAGACTTGATGCTTACTGGATCAGCTCCAACACATACGGTGTCTGTTCATGCATGTTATAATGCTGTCATCTCATTACTCCAAAATATAGTGTTTAACCGTGCAAATTAAACACTTCACCTTCTTTTGTCTGGTTGGTTTTCAGTCACCACTCTGTTGATGAGTCTGGAAGATTACCTTATTTTACAGAGGAAATGTTTATTTATTTTATTTTGCCCTTTATCTAATACATGAGGGCAGGCAGGCGTCACTTTCATGACATCAGAGCGACCATGCCCCCCTTTGATTGAAAACAAGCGCTGCGTAAATGTTAAAATTATTGGCTGCTGCGCCGCGTTTTGTACGTCAAACAACAGGAAAAAAGAAGTTTGTGATTTTCTTTACTTCCACAAAGAGCTGTGGCTTCAGGTCACAGATCTCTTCAGGTTTAATGCTCCACTGAAAGGGCAGTATATAGAGCAAACTGAAAAGCCATGAACATGTAGAGAAGGATATGAAACCTCTGACTAATGGGTGGGGTCGTTTATTCACTTTGATGGAGGCAGACTTAAAAGATTATCATCAAATTCTTACATTTTTTCTTTTTAACGATGCCAAAAGTTGAATAGAAACAACATATCTCAATTTGTCTGGTGCCTTTGTTTTGTCATTGTTATATTAGGCTGTTTGTACTTCATGCCTTGCAAGGTTTCGAGTCAATAAATTTGCCTGAAACAGAAGTCTGTGAAAAGAACATAATTCATTCAAACATCTTAATCATGTAAACATAACAATATACTTTAAAACTGACGTTGGCTGCAATCTAAAGTGTTACCCTTGACAAATATGTTTTTTTTTTTTCTGGTGACGTCTACAAAGTTTCATAGTTGTGAATCAAAGCCATCAAAAAAACACATAATATTATTACATATGAAGGTAAATGTAAGGTCATCATAGAAATGACTCTCCAGCTCTTCATGTTTGTCATTCAGGCCGTTTCTTGGTGAGGCATCGATCACATGCAGGGTCCAAACATCAATCTTTACTTATTTTTGGGGCTGTGAAGCTTTCCTCTCATGACTCACTCTGTTCCGTGCAGCGCTTGTCTCAGGAAAATTTTATTTTGGAAAAAGCAACAAACGACCAAGTGATTAAGCTCCATTGTTTCCATAAGTTCTATAAACAGGACTTCGCATTAGGTTGACGCTTATCAGCATCACTTCACGGGTTTCATTTTTGTAACAGTCGAGTGGTTTTTTTGGGTTTTTTTTAAAGTTATTTCCAAGTCATCTGCAACACAACAAAACCTTCATATGGTCACAACACTCAGTTGTTGTATTGTAAACAATCAGAAATTAATTCTAATAGTCTCCATAGTTCATAGTAAAGTGATTTTTTTTCTTCCTTTGTTAGGGGGATGGGTCTGTGCATCAGCTGTGGAGGGTGGGAGCAGTGGAGGGATGGAGGTGATCAGCACAGGTGTTTTGTGCTGACTGATTGCTCTCTCTCCCTGTGTATTGGCAGCAGTGTGCCGGGCCTGGCAGCTCACACACACTGAATTTAGAAGATGCCAGGAAGCAACACAGGTGGACTGGCAACTGTTGGACTTCGTGGCATCTTGTGTGCTCCAAGCCTGCAGCCAACTTTTTCTTTGTGCATCTTGTTCTGATGTCAGTCAGTCCATTTGGGAACCAGCTGCATTCATTTCAAAGCCTTCTTTGACCTGCAGTCCCTGATGTGCTGCTCATCTGACACTGGGCCTTGTGGTGGGACATAATTACAGAACGTCTTGGACACCGCAGGACACGCTGCCGTAAAGTCTGGCATGTCAGAATGTTTTTGTTTTTAGCTGCCTCGTTTGACATATCCTACGCCGTGTTCCTTGATGTCGACGAATAGGATGACAAAGTGCTCTCTGGTGTGCATTTGTAAACGCGGCAAAGAGAAAGTGGGATGCTGCCGGTGTTGCTGTCAGGTGGAACAACTTTGTGACCCTCCTCGCTGACGCCTCAGTAAGTCAAACATGAACGATGATTGGTCCGGCTCATACTACAAGTGTTGCCAGTCTCCCGACAAAGATACGGCAAGTATTTATGGCACTTTGATCAGTAATCTAATATAGTTATCATTGGAAAAACAAATATATTGTGTAGCCTGATCTCGGCATAAAAAGTGATCGAGTTTTGCCGCATTGTTAAGTCAGGCAGACACTGAGCAGGTTCGACCCGTTTTATATTACTTTGAGGGAGGTCATCACGACGCCTTATTGATTCCTGGACAGATCGTAGATTTTCCTCCTCGACAATTGGTTGGATATCCTCATGTCACAAAATTGATGTTTTGTTGCAATTCATGGTGTGATTTCCCACAATTCAAGATGTAACCATCGCGGTGTGCTTGCAAAGTCACAAAAGCAAACAATAACAAACATGGCACAGACTGACAAGTTATTGTGGAGACAGAATCTATGAACGAACTGAGCTCTGGTGACACAACCCAGAATAACGCCAAAGCGTGCAATACCTTCATTTGTCCACTAGAGGATACTGTGTCAGTGTCACGTTTTTCCTCGCCACGGCATGAAAAGTACAAGAAAGAGGTCATGTGACAAAGTACAGGAGAACTAAAGTTGGGCGTAATTGGAAGGAACAAACCTCGGACTTTCACCCAGGAGAAGGGTGAAGTGAGTAAGAAAGCGATGCTTTCCTCAACGTGACCAAGTAGTTTTTGTGCCTAACCCTAATCACATGGTTTTCTTTTCCTAAACTTAACCACATGGTTTTAATGACAAGGCGAGGCAAATTGTGATTCGGACACTGATATCATGGCCTGTCAGGTGTATTACACACTTTGTTGTGATACCGGGCTGGGTGACAACACACTTCCCATTTGAAGCTGTTTTTCTCTTTGTTGAGGACACACGACTTCTTTACATAGAACTTTATTGGAATTACCAATGACAAACTTAATTACATTCATGGGACAAACTGTTCTGTTCTGTCCCCCCGTAACAGGCAGTGATGTACAGCAAGACATCAGGTCTGCTTAAGATCCAGAAGAAGAAGAAGAACCCATTCGAGGTTCCATGTACACGTTCAATGAAATGCTGTGAATGTGCAGCCTTAGCACAGACGTCCTGTGAGTAGAGGCCTACATGCAGTGTGAGTTGACTCAACATACATGATTTTTAGAAAGTGCAGAGTATCTGTAAGGCTTTGTTCTGCCTGCATGTTTGTGGCCCTTTGGACGTGGTTGTCTGGTTAGATTGCTCGCCTGTTGCCCAATCTTTTCTCTTTTCAGTGACCCAGTAAACTTTGCTGTTTGTCTGCTAGTTCTGCCTGGGAGTAATGCATGCCTAGTCCACCCCCTGTGAGATCAGAGCCATTGCAGCTGCAGACTTAACCCTGACCTGACTCTGATAAATAATATGATGATTCTGTCTTACAAGTTTTTTAACTGCAACTTTTTAGAGACACTGAAATAGTGACATATAAAACAGTTGCTCTTGTATACATGTCAGCAGAACTGCAGTGCTTGCACTGAAAGCTTTTTGATAAAGTACATTTGTTTTGAATTAATATCACTCGTAACTGTATTAGGTTACAACAGCAATAAGATCATGATCACAGTGACAGATAAAAGCTGTACTGTCGATGCACTTGTACATATAGATAATTATAAACTGTCAAGAAAACAAAAATCCATCACTATTATTTTCAATATATTTAAATTTGAGTGACAATCAACAGTTTTGTGAAAAGCAAATGTTTAGTTGAACACAGATAATGTGGATTGTTGAGACATTTATTGACGGGATAAAGTGACTCATAAATTCCCATGTTATCAGCTTCGAAGTATTTACCACACACACACACACACACACACACACACACACACACACACACACACACACACACACACACTTGAATTGGTGTGTGTGTGTGTGTGTGTGTGTGTGTGTGTGTGTGTGTGTGTGTGTGTGTGAGTGTGTGTGTGTGTGTGTGTGTGTGTGTGTGTGAGTGTTCCTTGTATTCCTATGAGGACAGTCACCCTTCTATCCAGGTTTAACATTGTCCTTCCCACTGTTACCGATTGACTGATGATCATGTTGATCAATGAGTTATTATGTGTGACAATTTACTGAAAGAGAAAAAAAGGAGAGGCGGTTGAAAAGGGAATAAATCCTCCTCCTCCTCTCCTGATGAGGCCTCACTTTCTGTGTCCATGGAGGGATGGAGCAGTATGGAGGTGGGAACACTGGGATGCAGGACGGATGGACAGCTTGTTAAGAGGGCGGTGAGGTATTACTTTAAAAGTGTCTCTCCACCCCCGTCGGAAGTCAGCGGGACAGGCAGCCGACAGCTTTTCCAGAGGATGGGAAAGCTGGAGGATGGGATTACAGCTCATTTTGAGAAGGCACTCAGGAAAGTCAGAGCTGTGGCTGAGCTACAATGTCTGAAACCTTTAATGTTTAGTTATCCATATTTGTACAACTTTAAAAACTGCAGTGAAACATGTCATGTTTTAGTCATGTTTTGTCACTTTACACTTTAAAGTTGAAAAGTTGTCTTAAAGGCTAAACCGTGTGTCTTAAGGTATCACACATATTCTGTTTTGTATTCTTTATCAGCTAATTCCAGCGAAATGATTGAGATGATTTGAGATATTCTGAATGTCTTTTTCCCTAAATATATCCTGACACTTTTGACAGCTTTGGAAACTTGGGTTTAAATTAGTTCTAAAGTTTGGCAGCTTAACATAAGTATAATGACAGGGCCATCTGTGGGTCAGTAAGGTTTAAGAGACTCTCCCTTGTGGTGCGTTCAAGACTTTGTGAGATTGCGCTTTAATAGTGTCTATGTTTTCTTACTGTTTTGTCTTCTGGGTTTGGACAATATAGTGTAACTTAAGCATGTTTTTTTTAACTCTAAAATGCATTAACATTTCCCCAAAATGCATTAACAAGGAAGGCTTTTCATGACACAAAATTTTTTCATCGAAAAATTGATTGATTACCGAAAACTCGCAAATCTGCTTTTTGATTTTCACTTCATACTGAAATGAACAAAAACCAAAAGAAGTCTGGAACTAAAAGCAGGAGATCAAATCAAAAACCCATAAAAAGTCAGGTAACCAACTCGGACCAGCAAGCACATTGTTTTAACTGGAATGGCAGATATTGTGGAGATGGAGGTGGGATGAAATGGAGTAGAGTACAAGGGGATGAACAGATTGATGATATGTCAGGACGGTTAGTAGCTCGGGGACTTCATAGCTTCTCATCTTCGTCTCTCCCCCCCCCCCCCCCCCCCACCTCCCCCCTGTAATAACAGAAAAGGACAGGAGGAAAAAGAAAAAAGGGGGTTTTGAGAGGGAAGGTTAAGAACTGACAATAGATGAAGTGAACATACTAATATAAGGAGGCACGGGGTATCAGACTGGAGCAAGACCTGGTCTTTACTTATGACTAATAAAAGAATAAGCAGCATTTTTTTGCCCGAAATCAGCCTTTTGATGGCTGACATCATATTCAGTAGGACCTACAATGAATGCGACAGTAAACTGGATTACATTTGTAGCTTTCTAACTTCTAGCTCACATATAAGGAACAGATCAAGTAACATTTGGGCAAATGTACTTATTCACTGTATTTGTAGTGTTAGTTGAGGAGATCAATAGCATCATTATGTCTGGGCTTAATGAAGCCACAGTTGGCAGCTGATCAGCCTCCAGGTTAGACAGTAAAACTAGCAATCAAAAGTTCAAAAATGTGCCTACCGACACGTCTAAAGCTTATCGGTGAACATATTATACCTGTTTATTGTTTTAAAATGCACAGCAGTACCATAAACAGTAATTTAAAAATTTATATTTCCTCCTGTCCATAATTTTTATGCTGAATTAGAATAATCATCCTCCAGTAAAGTATAAGAGTGATAATGAGCTTCTCGTCTAACTCTCTGCTAGAGATAAAGAAAGCTTAACTAATGATGTGTACACAGGTCAGAGCCACTCTCAAAAACAAAATGACAAAGAAAAAGTGCTGGTCTGAGACATACTGCCCGGACTGATGGTGCGTTGCTGACTTTGTTTAGAGATGGCAAATGCCAAAAATACCTAAACTAACCCCAAAAATAAATTCCTTCTTCAGGAAGGTCAAAGGTCAGGTGGAGTTGGTCGGAGTTTGCTGCTTTAATCAAGGACTTATACGCGGAATGTTTGAAACTATGATTTGGACTCTGAAGGTCAGTTCTGTATGTCAGATGTTTTAGTTGCAGCTGCTGACAGCAGAGGAGGATGTGTGCGAAGGTGCACACGGGCAATTGAATATATTTCTCACATCACGTAATTACTTCTCTCAGTTTTTGAGGATTATTGTAATTTATACAAGCATCCTGAATCTGATAACAACCAGCCTGGTAACGCAAGTGTGTGTGTGTGTGTGTGTGTGTGTGTGTGTGTGTGTGTGTGTTGCAAGAGAAGAGTGTGTGTGTGTGTTTGTGTGTGAAGTTGTTCTGCACTGGAGCAATTACTCAGCCTTGGGATGAATGAGGTCTGAGGATGAGTTTTTTTTTGTGCGTTTGTACGAGAGTGGACTGGAAGAGCAAGTGGAGGGGACAGAGAGGAGGAGCAGAGGGACGTGGGCAAGTGGTTCTCCAGATGAGATCTAATATGTGAGACGGTGCATCCTAAAGAGACGTTTTCTCATGGGCCCACCCCATGAATACAAATTCCCCCCCGCCACCCGCTTTGCGCTGGAAGGACAGATGCACCTTGCTTCAACCCGTAGTGAAGTACAGCCTGGTTTTTTTTTTCCCTTTTTTTTTTTCTTCCCTTTACCTCAACGTTTACTTCCATCCAATCATGAAACTCAACCGTGGTGACTTCATGGCCGGTCTTATGAGTCATCCATTCATATATTGAATCTGTGTGCTCTCATTCAGTGTCATGGGGCCTCGTATTTATAATGACGGCGGGACTGTCTGCGAGCATGTTGGCCGAAAAGTAAAATGGTGCCAACGAAACGCGGCAGGTGAGTCTGTTAAAGGAGGAAATGTGGATGATAATCAGTCTGCTTGTGTGTGCTGACCTCAGATGAATGCATGTGTGTAAAGATGTACGTTGGTTCCCTTTTAGTGTGACTGTGTGTCCATTAGAATGTCTATGAGTGTTTGGACTCATGTGTGTGTGTGTGTGTGTGTGTGTGTGTGTGTGTGTGTCCCACAGAGATAACAGCCTGTAAATGTACTGGGGCTGGACTTAGTGACATCACTATTTGAGAGGATCTGAGTGGCCAGGAAAGTCAATTAGAGTTAAACTGAGTTTACCAGCTGGACACTTCGTATTAGGGAAAAAAGTGTGTGTGTGTGTGTGTGTGTGTGTGTGTGTGTGTGTGTGTGTGTGTGTGTGTGTGTGTGTGTGTGTGTGTGTGGTGGAGGTGTGTGTAGAAGAGAGAGAGGAAAGGGGGTGGAGATACAAAAGGGAGGAACAGAGTAGAGAGGAAAGGAGAGACACATAGTAAGGAGGTTTAGGAACTAGAGGGAGTTGCTGCCAGTGATACAGTACAGACAGACAGACACAACTCATTTCTCCTCCTGCAGCGTCCAGCGGCAGCACCCGCCTGTTTCAAACAACCAGTGGAAGTGCAGGCAATAGAGAAAGGGAGTTGCCTACTAGCAGAGGTCAGGCAGGCAGGCAGAGGGGAAGCCGGTGGATGTTTTTAAGAGTTTGCTTATCTGACACTGACAACAGGATGAGAAGCTAAGCGAGGGAGCAGAGAGGCGAGAAAGACATGGAGCAAGCCGCATTACCGACAGTCCATTCACATAGGAGACATAGGAGAGACAGGCACTGGCTGCTCTGAGAGGTAAAAAGAGAGAGAGAGAGAGAGGTAAATAGTCCACTTTGTCCATTCTGTCCAAAGGAGCGGGAGCGGGAGCCGAGGGATCGTAACACTGGAGCTCAAGGATAAACCATGGACTCTGCATACATCCCACCACACCTGGACGTGAGTACAACATCCTTATCCTTCTCTCTCTCTCTCTCTTCTCTCTCTCTCTCTCTCTCTCTCACACACACACACACACACACACACCACACACATCTGTCTGTCAAGCCACAGGCCACAGGAACTGCACTGCTGAAACCATTAGTCACTCTGGGGAAAAATGCACACACACACTCATGAACATGCATACACTGCTGGCACACGGCATTGCTCAATCAAAATCTTGTCCGGTAAGCAACTTGCCCGAGAATAATGTGCCCATTATGAGTTCAAAGAGCATAACGTAACTCCCCGCCGCTGCAACATACACAGTATGAATGAATCAGTGTTAATGCTCAGCAGCTTTAATGGGAAAAGCAGAGGTGTGTTTTTGTTCTGTATTTCACATCGGTTCAGCTGTCAGACGCACAACGAGAGCAGTCTCTGAGCTTTCGGCAGTCATGGGGTAGATATGTCAGTATTTCCACTGATGCTGTTGCAGCGTTGTGCCTCAGCGGGGCCTCCTGTTAACCACAATGCACTTGTGACACTGAGACCGCCGAGCATCCCAGTCTGAAAGAAAAGAGCCGTGCAAGGATGAAAGAGATGAGCTGCAAACACATGGTGACCTAATGATGCTCGGTTGAAACGACACACAAATGAAACTTCACACAAAATAAAGTGCGTGTGCGCGTGTGTAGATGTGATACCTGCTCAGTCAGTGCAAGAAAGCACCAGGTTCACCCGACTCCTGGATGTCTGCACACACCAAAACTGTCTGTCTGTCTGTCTGTCTGTCTGTGTGTGTGCGTCTAAGTCTATTTCCAACTGTTCCAACACATTTCCAAACCAGCTCCTCCACAGTTATACGTGTTGGCGTGCGCTTACATGTGTGTGTGTGTGTGTGTGTGTGTGTGTGTATACGTAGCCTGGCTGCTAGCATGTGTTTAACTGCTCTTTGCGTGGACACACGTTTGTGTCTGCGTGTGTGTAGAACAGAAATGGATATTTGACATGTGGGTCATTAGCCTGCTAATCAGTCCAGCTGCAATGAATTAGAGTGCTGTTCTAATAGAGTCCAATAAAACCACACAGCAGCCGACCTGGAATATTGTTCTAATGATTTCATCTGTTCCGCCTCAGAAAGCAGAACCACAACTGCACTCGCAACTGTTTCGAACATTTTTCACATCACCCCCATTATATATTAACTCCACAGCTCAGAGTCATGCATTAATGACTAGTTAAGCATGGGGAGTATGGTGCAGCCATAACCTCACAGTTAATTATACTGACTATGGCATGTATGCTCACTTTATTTGCAACAGCATAAAAGCCCGCTGTGGAAAAAGAGCAGCAGTGAATACAGATGTATCCTCATAACTATTCTCAGGTGTGTATGTGTACACTGTACATCATGTTTTGGCTCATGAGGCTGTCTGACATGACATATTTTCATGTATTTGAGTTAGCTCAGAGCACTAAAACCCTGTGGCATGGGCGCTGCATGTATCATGTTCTAAGAGAATAAGACAGCAGCATAGAAAAATGAGAGCTGGAAGTGGGGTGGGGGGGGTGGGGGGGGATCAGGGAGAGTGAGAGGAGGAATTTGGGAAAAGAAACACGGGAAGAACAACAGGAAGGGAAAGTTGAGGGACCAGGCGTAACATGAAGACAGCGGCAGTGGATAAATCAGCCGGCTGCCGTGACACTCAGGCCCCCTGGCCTGGCAACAGTCTGCCGCACTCTTCCGCAAAAACACCATTCATTTAAGACCTAGGAAAAAGGAACAAGATTACAAAAAAAAAAGGGGGAGAGAGAGGGAACGAAAGACTGAGGAGGAAGAAAGCGAAGAAAGAACATTGAGGCACATGGGAGGCTGAATTATAAGATGGTATGGGAGAAAAAAAGAATGCAGTTACATAGAGTACTGTATGACAACACAGACGACAAGCAAAAGGACAAAGTTCAAGGAATGCAAAGAGGAAGGAGGAAGAGGAAAGGGAGCAGGGTTTGAAATAAACAGATAAAAAGAGAGGCAGAGAGAGAAACGGACGTCAGAGGTTTTAATCAGTGAGTTCAGAAAGACACGGGGCAGACCAGCAACGACACCCGTCTGCCGCACGCCAGGGTCACGCTACTGTCTGCTCGGGAGGTCAAGGCACTTCTAATATGTCTAATAGGCTGAGCTACGTGCATGCACACATGCAGGGAAACGACGCTCAATCACAGCCGCTGAACTCTAAACCTTCACCTCACCTCATCCCTGACCCATTCATCGTACAGCTCTCTTACTTTGTCCTCCGAGAACATTTCATTGGTCCATGTTGAGGCCAGATTCATACCAGGGAGGAAAAGATTAAAAAAAAAAAAAAAAAAAAAAGTCGTAACTGGGGGGTTGTGATCATAAAACTGTCAGTTTTTCTGGCAAGCCGGAATGAGTGGACGTTGGTGCGGGTGGCACCCTGATACACATGACATAAGGATGGTAAATTACCGCTGGATCCTCTTTGTCCTGTTTAAATTATATAGAACCAGTCATAACACAGACACCCAGGGAGAAGAGAGAGGCCGTATGTGTCAAAGTGATGTAGGGCAAGCTGTCCACAGTTTGCAACCTCTGGCTCTCTCTTCATCTGTGTTTCTCTGCCTCGCTCAGGCTGCAACACACCTTCTGGAGTGACAACTGAACCTTTGTACCTCAGTCCCCTGGGAGGTTTAGTCGGTGAAGAAAGTACAGGAGAGAGGTGGTGTTGTTGTTCTTAATCTGCTTTACAAGCCTCCACAATATAAGGGAGAGGCTGTCCTGTAGAGTGTCTAATCTGTAATTGTCCTCTGCTGCGTTTCCTCAGGTGAAACAGCCCTGGGTGTGGCTGCAATAATTGAATGGATAGCTACCAACAATCCCACGCTTGGAGGTGTCTTACTTTCCCAGGCCTGCCCTTTAAACCACGTACCATAGAACAACACGCACGCATAAGAATGTACACACCTTCACACCCGTGACCTCCTTTTAACCCCTTTTCTGACAGTGTGGTGAGATTAGTGCTCATTACAGCACCATTATGTGTTCACTCAGCCATAAACACCTCAGTTATTTCGCTTTAGAGGGCTTAATTGATTCTCTGTCCCTAAGAGAGATGAGATAAGAGATAGAGGCGAGAATGAGAGATATGTGAGATATGTGAGCACTCGGACAAAAAAGAGATAACAGAAATCTTAGATAGAAGTACTCTGATAGACAGTGATTCAGATGTCGAAAAAGCATTTGTCCAGTCAGCAGGGGCGACATGGGGTACATGATTCCATTTTACTCTCCTGTGTGGCAGTTGAGTTCATTTGCAGTTCAGATTGTTTTGTTTCTCTCCAGTCAATAGGTTTTACACCTTTGCACTGACCTCTTAACACATCACCTCTACCTCCTCAGGTCAAGAGGGCCGTTACCTTGCTGGTTTCTAATTACTCTCTCTAGTTATTAACACCTGTAGTACAGAGACGCAGGGTGTCAGCAAGGTTGCAGTAGCAATTGAGTGACCCCTGCGTCTGTGCTCGTGTTCCCGCGCTGAGGATAGTCATGGCGGGAGATAAGGTGAGCACTTGTTTGGAGTAAGCTGAATGGGGCTTAACCTTCCCAACACAGCCGAGTGTAGCCATAACAACCCTGTTGTGGGTTTTTCCCAATAATGAACATGAAAGTGATCTTTTTCAATTTCAATAATTTGAACTCATAAATGGGGTGTTTAGGTAACCAACAGAGGTTCAAAAGGACCCAATGTGCAAACCACAGGAGTTGAGCATAGAGTTTCTTTGATGAAGAGACTGATTGTTGGTCAGGGACAGATTGTTGGTAGCATTACATTAGCTGAACTCTATTTTCCATCATAAATTTGCTTCTCATTAGAACCCACTGCACCAGATTGACCCTCTTCTGTGCTCTTCCTTTTCATTTTCTGTATGTAAAAAAGGCATTGCATCTCAAACCCAACTTCTACAGTTCATGAGACGATGTGACATTTTTATGCATTAGCAAATTTTAGATCAAGATTCATTATAATCTTTTAAAATAGTTCATTTTAATATTTATTTGAACTGTAATGGCAACATATTGCATATCAGCGAATAGCTCATACTTTTCATACAATTCAAATTGATGTCTTTCCTTTCCTTCTATATCCAGGCAAAGCTCTTCTCTTTCCCTTCTGACAGTTCTTGTCAATCTCTCCAAAACGAGACAAGCTGTCACTTGCTTTGTTCACATTCCTATAGAAGGTATGTCCATATTCTTCAAAGTGCAATTATCCTCCTGGCCTGCAGGAGTCCAAAGTCAAACAGCGATAATTGCTGTAATGTAATGCTTTTGAAGATAGTTAATCCAAACATAAACAAATGAGTTTTGCCACCAACAAAATTCTAAATAAATGCAGGATTTAACCCTGAAATCAGACTAAATTCACTCATCAGCATGAGACAACAAGTACATCTGAACTATAAAGGTTGTCTGAGGTTTCTTTGTATGCGAGTATCAGTGAGAACAGCATTCAATCAGATCTGTATGTTCTATTAAGATCTAATATTCGTCCTGAATATACCTGCAAATAAAGGCTAAATTTAATTAGACCTTGAATTAAAAGATTTCTGCCCTCTTCACTTATACACAGTCACAGTTATGGAAAGCTGCTGAATGCTTCAATATGAACATTCTCCAGTGATTTGAAAAGGAAGAGAGGAGAAGAAAAAAAAATTGGTTACCCGTCATTGCATCAGGCCTCTACAACTCCATTACGTGTCATTGGAGTCCACGGCCTTTGATTAATGCTAGATGTTTTTGATACACAGCACTATGAGCTCTTTCACACATGAACACGCAGCATGATTAACACACAGAGACGCTTTAATTACTCCACCCGAGGTGTCCTATGAGATATATGGTCCTCGGGAGTAAGAAGCTTGTCATAAATTAACAAAGAAAAAACAAAGTAGCACTGTTTCTACAGCCAGGAGCAATAAGCATACAACTTCATATGGATATGTAGACAGTAAACTTCTTGAACATATGCCACATGAAGGCTGAAGACTAATGAGAAACTAGTGTGTCCAGGAAGAAGAAGACATGAGCATGATATACAGAGTCCAGGAGCATTTCGTAGGGGCTATCTCTTTTGCAGATTTCTAAACCAATACTTAATACTTTGTCATTATGTCATATGACTTACATTTTTGTACATAAATTTAACACACCTTTCTTCTTTTGTCCACCGCATCACCTGTCCTCCCTATCTCCCCCCAGGTCCACCATGTTCCCTGCTAACCTCCTGCTCCTCATGGTCCTGCTGCTACCTCAAGCCTCGTCTGGTCGCCAGGGTGGAGACACCAGCGAGATCGATCATGGCAGGGTCTCCTCCGCACCTTCCTTGTCAGGCCTGCCATCACTCCTGGATCCCAGTCTGGCTCAGACCATCCAGACTCTCCTCCTGAGCCGGCTCGGCCTGCAGTCTCAGCCAGACCCACGGCCTGGAGTGCCAGCACCCCGGTACCTCCTGGATCTCTACCGCTTCCACCAGCAGCAGTACCATCTGGTGGAGGATCCTTCATTTAGTTTCCCCAGCCAGCACATCCAGCAGGCCAACACTGTACGCAGCTTTCACCACAGCGGTAAGTTTACTGACACATCGAGATGCCATGCCGTCAACCTATTTCTGTGGATGTATAATTGAGCTGACCTTGACCTTTGAACTTTAGTTTCAGGGAGGCTGTTCATTCTGTGGACTTCTTTGAGCAGCCATACATTCAATATATGACAGCCGCAGATGTTTACTGACTCGCCTTTTAATAATCTAAACTCATAAATAAGATTCATTTCTACTCTCTTAGATGAGGAAGTCCTCTTTCAAAACATTTGAGAGCATGCTTAGACACATATATCTCACTCTGATGGGGATTTTGTCCTGGACTCTCTGGAGTCTTTGTCTTGGCCTTCTGATCATGGCTGGGTTACCTGTTAAGGTTCACCAGGACAAACATTTGCTCTTGACCCTCCACAGTTGCCTACAATTTTCCAATAATTCCAGCATATGCAGTGCGGGAATATGAGCATCAAATTAAAGAGTTCTTGAGAAGAAACCGGCGTTCTGTAGTGGATTTATTGCCTCTATTCAACACAGTTCATGCTCTTATTATTAGTTGCACATTCATGGTCTAAGACTGGAGATGCCTGTTTGTCAGGACTGTTTGCTCCAAACTGAGAAAGTGACACCCGAACACACCTGGAGTTATTTAATCTAATCTGGAGGGTCATGTCAGAGATAGATTGTGTTTTTCTGTGGCAGTGCAAATGGAATTCATAACGGCTGTCTTCTACAAGAAATGCCAACTAATGAATTGATAATGCACAGACTGATATTAGTTAATATTGAGGTTCAGATGTGGAAATTCCCAAAGAAATTTGCAGACGCTCAAAAATCCAACAGAAGAAACATTTACCACGTGGAGGGGGTTTTAATTTATTTACTGTTATTTTTAGATAGTGTGATCATTTTCCTGCTTTTGACATCATTCAAGAACCAGGTGGTCCTCAGTTAAATAAAGCGTAAGTCTAAACCCTACTAAACTCCTGCATTCCCTTGTCTCTCCTCCTCTTAGAGCCCTTTGGAGACAGTCCCATAGCAGAGGATCACACGAGAGTGCACATATCCTTCAATATCTCTTCCATCCCTCAGGATGAGAGGGTGCTCTCCGCTGAGCTTCGGCTCCTACGCAGTGACAGAGACTCCCTGGGCCCTGGGCCCCACAGACTAAATCTATACCTCTCTGAACACCATGAGCCTGAGCCCACTCTGCTGGAGACAAGGTTACTCACCACTCGCCTCCACAGCCACAAAGCAAGTGGTTTCTGGGAGGCTTTTAGCCTCAATGCAGAGCTCGTCCACAAGGCCCATGCTGTCAAAGGCAGCCTGGGCTTCGTCCTGGAGGTCAGACCTGAAAACGGCTCCACCTCACTTCCTGAGGAGAGCCTCTCCTCTGCTGCAAGTGAAGAAAAGACAGAGAAACACAAAGAGGGACACCTGAGGGTATGCAGGTCCGTGGGCCAGGACGATCACAGCTGGGCCCAAGAGAGACCCCTCTTGGTGACTTATAGTCATGATGGCCGCGGGGAGCCTTTAGTCAAACATGGCAGGAAAACCCCTGGTAATGTCCAGAGGATGAGAGGGAGGAAAGGGACGAAAAAAGTGGCCAGGAACAGCAGCAAGGGCCGCAATAGAGACCAAACCTGGGAAAAGGCCAAAAAAACGGGGTCTACTGTGCCGGGCTGGGGGGTTGAGAAAGGAGGGGTCAGCTGGAATGAACGTGGAAGGGTGAAAAGAAATGGTGGCCGTGCTGCGAAACTGAAACGCCTTTCCCGTAACAGATGCCGCCGTCACAATCTATATGTAGATTTCAACGACGTGGGCTGGCACAAGTGGATCATTGCACCCAGCGGCTACGATGCCTTCTTCTGCCTCGGAGAGTGTCGCTTTCCTTTGGCCGACCACATGAACTCCTCCAGCCATGCCATGGTGCAAACTCTGGTAAACTCTGTAAACGGAGCAGTGCCCCGGGCCTGCTGCGTCCCCACCTCCCTCAGCCCCATTGCCCTGCTCTACTTGGACCCTCAAGACCGAGTCGTGCTGAAGAATTATCAGGACATGGTGGTGGAGGGCTGCGGCTGTCGGTAGTGGGCTGGACAACTCAAACCCAAAGATGCTCTCACGCGGACGGAGGAGCAGCGTGGAAATAGGAAAAAACAGAAGCATGAAAAGGCAGATGGTGGGAAGAAGAGACTGTAGCAGCCAGCTAACTGCAAACAGACAGAGAGACTGATAGAGACAAATGTAGCAGCATAAGAAGGATGAGTGGGGAGGAGGGAGATAAGGGAAATGGATATAGCAGCTAAATCATCAGTACCAGGAGCAAGAAAAGACGTCAGACATAGAAAAAAGTAGAAACGAGTGAGAGAAACAAACGGACTCTGACATACAGCAGGATGAATGATTAGACAATGAGGCAGAGAAAAGACACAGGTAAACTGCTATGAATTACTTTTACTTTTCCCCATTTAGCAATGATGCACCTGTATACACCATCAACTGACGCTTTAACATCAATATGGTGTATTTTACGTTTGCCAACCATCTAGCTCCGATAAAGCTGTCTGACTGGCATGTGCACATGTGATCATATACATTTTAAGCTCTGGAGCAGGGTTTGCACAACTCTGTATCTTTCGGATGGACGTACTGATGACTGACACCATTAGCAATATGACGATGGCACCAGTATGGCATCTAAACGTTGTGTGAGTGCTGTTTGTGCCGTATTTTGAACCCAATAAATAGGGTTCATCTGTTTTTATGAAAGCTAATATAATGACAGACCGTCCCTTACAAGCACCCCTACATCGCAACAACAATGCTGAAGAACTATTATGCTATTATTTGAATGTACTACTATCACTATTATTTAAAAAAAGAGACTTTTTTGTAAATTTCTTTTGCAGACGTCAAGAAAATCCAAGTCATGGTTGTCTTGTGATTATAGATAATTCCACTGAATGGCGATTCTAACTTAAAAAACACATTATATATTTAAAATAGCAGCAATATGATGTATTTAATCTTGAAAATATTTAAGATACCTGCACTCAACAGAGCATACAGCAAACTGAAAGCCTGCCGTCCCCATGAAGTATGGTAGCTTTACACATACAAATGTTCAGTGTTTTGAATTAACAGTCTGTGTTACTTCCCACCTCATCATTGCACACATTTTGGTGTACAACACGCACATGATAGAGACATAAGTGGTGTTGCCTTTTAAAAGCTCAACTAACAATTCAATGGAAAGCTCTATGTATTGTAGCTACTGAAGTGTGTAACAACAGGTGTCTCCGCTAGTTGTGTCTGCATGTGTCAAGAATACCAAAAAAAGGAGGACTGATATTAAAACTGGGACTTTCGTGCCTTTCAAACAGGGGCTTTAAAAGTGTTCTCTGCTGAGCTTTGTAAATGTTTTTCAGTGTTGCATTTTTCTCTCTAGATGGAAACATTTAAGCAACAGCTTGTAAAATGTTTGACAATATACCTCTAATAAACAGAGCAAACAGCACAACTGTGAAGTGACGTTTCATTTGCTTCAACCTTCTTTTTTTCTTTTTCCACAGCCCAAATGTATTAAAGGCTTTGCATACAGTTTTCACATGCCAAAGCAAAGGAAGGAAACAAGAACCCAAAACCTCACAAAGAGAGCAAAGATCTTAAGTTTTGTGTATACGATACCCAAATTCACTGTGAATATACGGGTCTGGTCAAACTACATAAGGGAATCATTTGCAGTTGTTGCATCCTAATGGGTTGCATCCTGGTGTTAAATCTGAAACTATTGGAACGTCCTTTAATCAATCAATGAGGACCACACGCGCTAAAACTCTACCGCCACTACAACTTCAGCTAGAAAGAAAAACCTAGCATGACTTCACCTTCATCAAACTTAATTTGTGATGTCACAAACCCACACTCATGTCGTATGTCCTCCCTCAACACGGCCCACTTTCCAACCTTTTATGTGGACGAAAACACTAAGCAGTCATTCTATCACAGAGCTAGCAAGCTCCAGGACAGAGGACAACCTGTGATTGGCCTGGCTGTGTGTCACTCAGTAAAGAGTCAACCAATCAGATAAGAGGATCATTGATATCTATGTGCCTTAAAGACACAGATACGAAACAGTCGTTTTTTTGATGGAGCTCCGGAGAGAAGCTAAAAGAGGATATGTAAAACTACACTGAAATGTTTTTTGGGAATCAAAACTACAAAAATATATTTTTGTAGATATTAAGACAAATAAAACACTGGAAAAAAATGCTAAATATGGGACCTTTAAGTCCATGTTGCCTGTACTGAAATCTTTGTGTTCATTCATCTGCAAAACACCTCCTGATGACATAATCTGGAGGAATCCAAGCTCTCTTCCAAACTACAGACTGTTTAATTCCTTGTTTTTTTGTACGTAAATATGATGTGGTATTAGGTTGCATAGATTTTCTTTAAAAACACTTAATTCCTAATTACTTTAGTAACCACAACAGATGCATGCATTTCCAGCTGTAGATATTCACAGAGCCATGTCAATAGATTTCTCAAAAGAGTAAGGGGGGCCCCACAGAGACCACAAATGTACAGGGCTCAGTTTTTGGTGCTTCACCACTAGTTGCTCTGTCCAATGTTTGGTGTGAAACAGTCCTGCTGCTGAGCTTTTGGAGGTAACTGTACAGAGCATCCAGCTGGAACTCTCTAAACTTCCTTCCTCTGCATATTTCACCTCTCAACACCTGTCAGGAGTACCCTGGTAGGTTGTGTGTGTGTGTGTGTGTGTGTGTGTGCGTGCGTGCGTGCGTGCGTGCGTGCGTGTGTGTGAAGAGAAAACCAGAGCAAAGAGAAGAAAGTGAGGAGGAAGCTAAAGATGTGCACATAAGATGTGTCATATGATCACGTTCACAGATGGTGTGTGTGTGCCTCCGCTGCTCAACAGACTCCGAGCAGATTACACTTTGGGTTAGTGCCAGTACATTTTATCCGATGAGCTGTAACACATCATTGCTCACTTTGTGGTTGAGCGATAACCTCTGGCCTTTTTCCCTCATGACCCTTACTCACTGTTTCTCCTGCAACCTATCCTTTTTATTCTACCCTTCCTGACTCATCTATCACTCTCATCCTTCAGCATCCCCTTTGCAAATCACAGATTATTCAGGCTCACCTTTATCCCACCCTATTTGTCAATCGTCTGTTCATTTTTACAGTTTTTGCTTGTGAACCTTTTCTGCTCTCAGCCTGACACATCAACTCCTTTTTTCCAGGTGCCAAATTAGAAACAGGTGGAAAATTCTCAAGTTGAACTATAATGAAGGGAGGGGAACGACTTTTGATGAACCCCAACTGGTGAGTTCAGACACTTCTGATCTCATATTATAGATTTCCGACTTCTGGAAAAACAAAAAGTGATTACCTCAAAGGCATTGTATACATACGTTTGGTATTTCCTTGTTGTGTTTAAGAGTTAAATTGTGGAGTGGAACCAAGACACACGTAGACGGGTAGAGCATCACACTTCCACCTTTCCCTCAATTGAAGCTGTATGTTGCCTCAATTTTCTCTCTTTGAAACACATGTTCTTCCTCTCACAGGTGCTCTGGTTATGAATCCTTAATGGTGAGGCTGTGGAGCACAAAGACAGGATATGACCGCCCTTATTTTGTCAGATGTGTGCAGTCTGTTTTAAGCTAGCAGCAGCCTTGACCCAGTCCATCTAGAGCACCACCTTCCCTCGGTCTATCAATCATGCAGAGGGCTACAGGGGAGCAGCGGAGGGTCACAAGGCAGTACGGACGTAGAGCCGTACGTCTGACCAGGTGATTGGATTCATCTTTTTTTTATACACCAGATAAACAGGGGGAGAGCAGGAGGGAGGATCATCACGCATTCCTCACACAATGCGTGGACGTGATCTTTGAGAGTTTCTAGATAATTACAAACAGAGTTGTGTTTTCCATCCTCAGTGGGACTCGTCACAGAGACACATAGAGAAAGTATCCTGGGAAAACAACCAAACAGGTGTGCATTGTGGCCAATACTTTAACTGCTGAATTCATCCAAAATTAACCCAGAATCCAAAACTCAATTAATTGAAGTTGCAGATTTCAACCTTCCGTTTTTTTTTTAACACCATAATTATCATGGTTTTGCCTTTTAGTTGGTTGTATTTCCTGTTTCACTTTGTAATCACTCACGTCTCGTGTGTGTTTGTTTTGCTTCCTGCTCTTGTAGTTTCCTCAGCAGTTATTGTGCTCACCTGTGTTTCATTAGCCCATCAGCCCTCTGAGTATTCAGTTGTTGTGAGTTCATTGCTTTCCAATTTTTCACTCTTTGCACTTTCTGTCCATTCCAGATTTTTGGCCTTTTTACCTGGTCACTGTGTATTCCATGTCTGTTTGTGTAGTGGTGCTCACCTCCCTGTGTTTGTGTGCTGCTTTTTAAGTGAAGTTTTTGTTTGTTTGAGCTTATTGCCTTTTGTGTCGTGCATTTGGTTCCTCTCCTCTGTGTAACCGTGACAATAATCTTTAGTTTCTACCTCCAACCACATATTCTTTTTAGCAAAGAACCAACATATTTGTAGATAGTTGTTAACCTTTTGTACTGATGATTCAACTAGGTGAGTTTCATGCCCATGAAGGCCATGGACATCACTGCCTGCCCTGTTTAAGGAAACAGTTAAAGGAAATTGTACCTCTAAAGCCAGAAGTGGCCAGAATATTTCCTCCAACGTTGCAACTCAATTTTGTCAATTATCTTCTTCCCCACAATATTCAAAATAATAATTGCGGTGAAAAAATATATAATCCCTCTATGTTACCTCATGCATTTTGCCATAAATTCTGAAAATTTGAAAATTTGACTCCCAAGACGAAAACTTGTCATTTATGTGTAGCTTAAATATTGATTGTCAGGTCATTAAAAAATAAAATTGCCACAAACAGCAGTGAAGAATGAACTGTATAGTAGAGATATTAAAATGTGTCACCAAATGCAGCTGCAGTTGAACTTTGGCGCAGATATTTAGAATCATATACCAATAACCCTCAAATATGAGCAATGTCCTTCAGGCGTGGGGACTGCTTCCTGGTTCACTGCAGTGCAGACTGATTGTCGACAGAGTTGACAAGGACTGACCTGTCACTCTTCCCACCCACGTTGACAGAGCTGAGGGGAGACAGACGGACACAGAGCCTGGTTGGCCTCTGGTGTCCCCTGCAGACTGACAGCCTGCTCCCCGCCTGCCTGGCCAAACACAGTCTGGCAAACTGCTGAGTCAACTGTGCAGCCCACCCACGTTACATTTGAAACATTTAATGATACATGTGTGAAGCTCATTTTGGATATTACCTGTAATAACTTTTACATTTTAATATCCAAATGTGATGATCGAATGAAATCGGAATTTGTACAAATACTCAATTTAAAATTACATATTTTGACTGAAAGGCTCAGAAATTGTTGGCTATTTTGCGTCGCGACAAATCACAAATGTCTTCTTTTTTACCAAAGTGTTTTCCATATCTATACATCAGTTCTGTTTGCATGTGGATTTGGCGAAGGTACACAGATAAATAGAGCATGTGGCAGCAAGTGTTGTAAACAGCGATGGTAAATAAAAGCCAAGATGACAGTGATATACCAGCAGCAGAAGATCCAGGGCATCACTTAAACTGCCAGGGTCAGAGACTCTTAATGGCTGCAAAAGATTCCCTTTTGGACATCACAAACAGTTTTCAATCATGCTAACCCCTTAAGTACACTAAATTGCAGTTTGATACATATAGTGTGTCACACAATAAAATGATACTGTCCCAAATGACTGTAGCAGATGTGGATGTATCTACCAGTTGTGTGCTGCTGCTAATGCTGAGTTGGTGGTTTAAGATTGAAACACATAAAACAGATAGCGTGGGTTTTGGGTTTCGCCTCTGAGCTTCAAAGACAGACTGAAACTGAATGAGCAAAAATAGACCTCTGGGTCTCCGAGTGAGGCAGGTGCAGCACGTAGAAACGCCAGTCGGCCGGCCGGAAGCAGGCGAGTCACGAGTGAGAACACTGACCCCTGATGTCAGGAAGGCCGTCCCATCCGTCTGTCTCTTTCTTCAACTCTGTGTGCACGTGTGTTTGATGTAGCTATGTAGAGGTTGCATGCGGCCCAGCTGTTGTCCCAAATTCATCCTTGTCAAGTCTATTCAAACTGAAAACATGTGCAAGCTCCACATAACATCTCAACCAAAAGTGATGCCAGTTTAAAGAATCCAAACACCAGTCACAGTTGCTTTTTTCCTCCTCTTCTTTCACGTGTCCATCTCTTCATTTAGGTCTCCTTCTCATCTCCGTCTTTCCTCCTCCCACCCACTTACAGCTGAAGGATGAAAAATGATGTTTGTACAGGTGTCTCACAATGCGGATGCTGTTCTCAGTTGAATGGAAATTGCATTCATTCCTTCCCTTCTTTCTGCTATTCCTACCTTCTCTCATCGCCTCTTATATGCCTTAATCACTCGGGGCATGCGTTCAGGAAATATACCACTGAAGATGAGAAGAGGGAGGAGATGTTCCTAAGTAAGATATTTAGAGTTTGTGGGGACCCTCCCTCACAACACTGACCTCTGAATTGTCCCCTAAAACAGCCGACATGAAATGTTATTTCCAGTTCATTATGGCGTCTCACCAGGATAATCACTGAAACGTGGAAACAACGATATCTGGAACGATATCAAATAGGGTAAGAAACATCAGCAATCAGATGATCAGACTGGCTGTAAACAAGACAACAGTATAGCCTTATTAATGAAACCACTTCAATTGAATACAAAACTGATAGTGAGTCTGAAACGTCAGCAATAATCCCTCATTGCACTGCAAAATACAACAGGCGGCCACAACTGCACACAGTACCAGGAAGTCCATCTGTAAATTGTGGTGGATGTTTACAATGACACTGGCTTTGGTTATTTCTCCCAAATAAGTTTGGCTAAAACAGTACCAACTGCACCAAATTTCCCTTCTGATTTTCTTGTACTCATTTTGACATGTCTTACAATATAGAACAAATATCATACTTGCTCCCCATGCATGGCCAACACAGTCTCACATCAAAATGTGTAATAGCTACGTTGGACCACTGCGTAAATAGTTTCACATAATGGCTCTAAAATTGTTAGAAACCTACGTTTTTTTCATGACCCATTATTTTCTGATGCCCTCATCCATATCACGTGCACCAAAACCAGGTTAGGTTCTGGGAAAAAACATTGTTTGGATTAAAATAAGTACATTAAGTAACGTTGCTTGTGAAAGTTAACTTATATTATATAATGTATAAATGTTACATCGATTTACTTATGTTACTTATAATAAATCCACAGTAAAATGGGCCCCTCTGGATTTGTTGCCTGATTGTGTGACTGTTTTTTGCCACATCAAAGTTCATTTTAACAAAGTGGTCATATTCCCCCAGCTCTCAGAGATGAATCCTGTGAGCACAGTGATATTATTACCGACCGAAATGATGGCCAACACTAAGAAATTGGATTTAGCCTTTAATGTTTGTGGCTTTCACAAACTCCCTGGAAAATATTTCAGTGCAGTCAGAAAAATCAGCCATTAACTGAGTCCATCACTCAGTCTGTGTCCTCAGATCACAAGACCCAAACCAGCCAGGAAACACATCCATCACAGATGCTCACCTGTTGATGCCAACAAGACCAGAAACAAACAGAAAGGAGGGGACAGGATGATTGAAACAGGAACCGTCACACAGCTTGTGAAGGAAACGAGAGAAATATAAGGAGGAATCAAGTGATGAAGGAAGAGAGAGATGGTTGGGGGAAAGGAGGGAGAGGGGGGAGCTGGTTGACAGCTGTTGGTCTGTTTACGTCTAGGATATCACTCTTCTCCAGATGTTTAGCAGCACACAGAGGAAACGGGAGAGAGAGAGAGCGACAGAAGGATGTGAGTGATTGGAGGTTTAGTAGCGATTGCCAGGTTGGACTCATCATGGTGTATTTTATGACTTGCACATTCAAAGTGATACTTGGTCGGCAACCAGGAGTGAACATTACTCGTCACAGAGGAAACAAACAGCAGGCTCAGCAATGAGAAATTACACATCCTCTTAATTTTCTTTGAAAAAAAAGAAAATAGTAAATAGTAAAAAAGCAAAGTGGCATGAATAATGTGAAAATTACAATGCAGATGTGACGTGTTAACAACTCATGTCATCAAGCAGAGAAATATTAGTGCCTAATTTCTTCTCACACTTCAACACATACCTCTAAATCTCATGCTATATTTCCAGGTTTTGTGACCTGGGGGATTTTTCTGGCAGAGCCTCTTTGTTTTTTGTCGAGCACGTGAGGAGGAAGAGGCTTAGAGCACAGGATTTGGGTTTGCCACTAAATTCTGTGGAGTGAGATTAACTCCTTGTGAAAGTACATCCGCTGAATCTGAGGGAGCTGTCGGTGTATTTCAATGTAGTTACTGTCCTACACAAAGCCTCCCTCCTATCAGGCAACAAGAGGGAGGAAGGCAGAAAAAGCAAAAGGGAAAAACGAGGAAGAGAGTGACAAGAGGAGGAAATGAGTTCAAACACAAAGTGGGGCCTTAAAATTTATTAGTTTCACTCATATGAGAGGTCAGTGGAATCCCCCTTCATCCTGTATCAGAGCTATATAATACCAAAGCAACACACTTTTGGCAGAGTTTTAAAAAAAAAGGCAGTCTGCGGACCAATAAGTGTCAGAGTGTAAAACAGGAAGGTCATTGAACTTGATGAATTATCACCATGGGTGATATTCTTAAAAGAGAAAATACAATCCCCCTTCTTGTCCTTTCTTCTGTTAATCTTTGCACAAGGTTATTTTTCATTTTTCTTTTTCTCAGCTCCAGACTCCTTTATTGCAATTGCACATGTGTCTGTGTCTGAAAACAGGGCTGATAACAGGCGCATGAATAACTAAGGCTCATCACCAAGCAGCAGCAGTACATGGTGCTCCTGAGATGCATTAACACGATTTGGAGTCTCTCCAATCTCCCTCCAGAAAAAGTAGAAAGAGGAAAAGAAAAAGGCTGGGACAGAGAGAGGGGAAAGAAAAAGAGAGAGGAGGGGGAAGGCCTGGCATAAAGATTAGATTAGCACTTTAAAACATCTGTGAACTCGTCCGGCCCAAGCTACTGCTTCCCCACAGATTTCAGCCAGATCTTACATATTCTTTCCTTCGCCTCCCCAACCTTGCTCTTTCGCCTTCCTCCACGGTCACATCCTTTTTTTCTGTCACTGGCCTTCTAGTTTAAGGATAAAGTTAGTGGTTATGACACTGTGCTAGAGAACTCCACTGTAATCTAAAAATGAAAACTCAGTGATGACATTTTAGATTGCATGGAGCAACTTTCTCTGTCTTACCAGAATACAGAAAAAAATTGCATTTGTTCAGACAGCTTTTGCACACGTCTTCTTCACTGTTGCATATCATTATGGTAACGGAGATGAAAAACAAATAAATTTTATTTCTCAATATTAAAAATAACAAATAATGTACAAATAACAAACTGGCCTCATATTGAGACCAGTCAAAAAAGAAAACTTTCCTCTTGATGGAATATCAGCATCCAGGCAGTTTGAGTCTCTGAAAGGTAGCAATCTGCTACTAGCAAAATTAGCATTGTAGCCATTTAGCACAGTGCCATGTTGGGTGCCAAGTGGTAAACACTGCACCATTCAATGCAAAACATTCAAACCAGTTCAGTTCAATTAAATTCAACACAACATATATATCCCTTTAAGAGCAACTGAATGCAACAGACACATAGAGCTGCTAGAGAAAACATTGAAAGGCCACAGGCTTAAAAAAACATAACTTGAATTACGACATATGTTTTTCCACAATGTGAACACACCCTAACAACCTATGATTTCCTGATAAGAACTGGAACAAATAATGACTGATGTCTCTCATAAAGAGCATGTCAAATGCCAGGGTATGCTTGGAAGTAAGATGCTTGTACGTGTAACACAAACATGTTTTGTGATGTAAGAATCATTCAAATGAGAATAATGGCATGCAGTTTTTTCGAGTCAACAAAGCATGCAACTTTGACACAAGAGGTTACTGTTGGCACCTTGTTACCTGTCAATCTTTTTTTTTTTTTTTTTAACCTTTCTGTAACCTCATTGAGGAAATGAAGCTCAACTGGAGGCTGTTTTGTCATATAGTGTAGCAAACTGTCAAGTTACCCTGCGTTCCAGTGTCCATACTACCAGACTACTATGTATTTTGCAGTATGCAGGGCAGCCTGCTATTCCAGCTGTTCTGACTCACAATCCTTTGCACAGCGGAAGAAGGCTGGAGAAATATATATATATATATGTGTGTTTCTGGAGGACTCCACCAGAGGGCACACGGGTGAAACAATGATACCATTAGAATATCCTGACCTGCCTGTTGTGAACTATAAACATGGCGACAATCGAGGGGATCACTGGTTTAGTGATTCTGGACAGGAGGAAAAAAATACATCTTTGGCTCGTGCACGGAAGTAACAGTCTCTGACTTGTTTCCATTTAGTTTTAAGGGTCCTTGACTCTGTCACATCTTCATACTGCCCCTTCCCAGCCCTTACCGGTCCTGTGCATATTGCAGCTTGCGGACACGTTGCATTCATTTCTGAGGAGTTGAACAATCAACGCTCCAAACAGACGCAGGATCCACAATGATCCATGCGCACGCGAATGCTCAGTTTAAAGCAAGTATATTTTCAGCCTAACTGTGAAAAAATAATTGGCTCAGTCAAATTAAATCTATCTTCCAGATCAGAGAATAGTTGTGGCATTAATTGTTGTAAAGGTCTGTTGTAGAGGCTTTGGGACATCCTGACATGTCATTCTGCTGATATCGATCAATCAATTTTTGTTGTTGGTTGAGGAATTGGATGTGAATGTAATTGTATGTCTCTGTGTGTTTTTAACAAACAGCACAATCGTAGCATGAGACAGAGCTTCATGAAGAATTCATGGTATACACAGTATGGAACTTTTCCTGTGTAGCACTCAAGCATCAACATGCCCACACTCCTAGGATGGGTTTTGCAAGGGTTGATCATGTGTGTTATATCAAACACCCTCTTCCAGACCAACCATCCCTCAAAGCAAAGGTAAGGAACAGCAAGCCTCCTAACTCTGTTCAGACTGGGAAGAGAGCATTGGCTGGGTTTGGAGGAAAAGGGTTTCCTCCATTCCTTTCCCCTTTAGCTGTGAGCCTGTTTCCAGCAGCACTGGCTGTAACTCCAAAGGGAGGAAGGGCGGGATCAGTATCAAGACAAAGCGATGGAAAGACTGATATATACCCTCTAATCTCCACTGGTGGGCTGGTGGAGACTCAATTATTTTGTCTGATAATGAAGAGATGAGCTGAGACTCTTGGGGGACCGCAGGAATGCCAATCCACAACCACAAATTTCGGACTTAATATACTCTTAAATTAACTGAATGATATCTCAAGAAAGTTTCACTGACACACCCAACAACTTTCTAAAATGTAAACTGCTCCTCAAAAAAAAGGGGAAAGGACAGTGTCATGCAGCCCTTTAGATCTCTCTTTGTGGTACTAATACAAAGAATAAAACTAACCCACAACTTCAACTAGTGGGATATTGGTGAAATTTCCCTCTTTATGCACCAAAATTTAAAAAAGAAAACATACAAAAAACCCTGACAAAAATTGTACAAAAATAATGTTTATAAATCATTGTTTTCCCTGAACAGAACCAATATAGTTGACCAATCAGTAGCAGGTCTATAAAAGGGAAAGTCAGTATCTTTTTAAAGCCAGAGAACGCATCAAACTACATCTCTAAATGAAGCTCCATTCAGGATCACCCCACATGCTACGCCAGTCCCGGGTGCTTATTTTAGAGTAACATCACTTTGTAAATCCTTTTGAACATTTGGTGTTTACAATTTGGGAGGATCTGTTGGCAAAAACATAATGTAATATTCATAATTATGTTTATATTAGTGTATAATCACCTGAAAATAAGAATCATTGTGTTTTTCTTAACTTGGAATGAGCCCTTCATATCTACTTATAGAACAGGTCCTCTTCGGCCTTGTTCAGACTGCCAATTCATTTTCTGTTACGTCCAGATTGTAGCCAGATTGATTTTTGAAAGTCTGGATGGCAAAAAAAACGCTTGGAATAAAAACTTTTCAAATCGGATCCAAATCACATTTGGAGGATTAATTTGCAATTCCAATCGGGTTTTTACGTATGTGTCTCAGTCCGGACGATCTGGTGGCTAAGATCTGATTTCTTGCGTTACTCACAACATGACACACAATGACGGCGTCCTTTTCAGAGCGATCAGAATCTGAGCTACAACTAGCAGAGCGCATCAGAGAGTGGAAAGTTTGGCAATATGGAGGACATCAAGATGAACAACTTGACAAGAAATTGTTCTTGTCAAGTTGTTCCCACCCAACTGCATCTAGAGAAATTAGTTTTATTCTTGTGATGTCATCACAATGTAAAGTCTTTGGACTGCTCGGGAACTAGCAGGCAGGCGCAGGGCACATGAGGGGAACATTAATGAGCATGTGCAGTAGGATGGAAGCAAACCCGGAAGCTAAAACTTTTTTTGGCTCACGTGCTAGGTGAGCAATTATTATTCAAGTGAGCCGGCAGCATGTTTGAGAGCAATATCCTGTTCTCCGAAGTATATCCATGGTTGCCAGGTACAACTGCCTGTTTGTGGCTGGCCTCTCTAAAAATAATGTTTTTGTTGAAACTCAATAGTTTTCATGGCCTGCTTTAAGGCTCCTCTTATTTCTTTAGCAGTTGTATTTCCCCTCCCTGTTGTGAATGTCTACGTTTCACTGGCTGTTCTAAAACACAAACGTCACTTTAATTTAAATTCCAGCTTTTACAGACAATTTCACCATCAACCAGATGTCCAGTCGAGATCAGTGGTTTACTGGAAGCATGTACCCTCTTTAATGACAAACAATCTGCCACATGGTCCTGCAGATTCCCAAAACCTGGTCTGAGTCAAGATCAGGTGTGTGTGTGTGTGGGGGCGGGGGGAGGAGGGGGTATGTACCTCACTTTTGGCAGATTTCGACAACAGCTAGTAGGAAGGAAGAGAAGAGAAGCCAGCCAAGAGGCCATGGAGCATTTCCATATGAGCGCTTACGGGACATCAACAAAGCCTGTTGTAATAACAATGAGCACTACAGCAGGTGTCCACATTATCCTTGTTTTGAAGATGCCTTGCACTGGAAATGATTGAAAATCGTTTTCAAAAATTTGACTCATTATATTATGGTATTATGTTTTATTTGGACAGAGGTAGAGACATCCTGATTGTGGTTTGGTACTGCATGGAAACACTAAAAACATCTCATAAACATCCTTCACACTCCATTTGAATTAATTTATTTAGGAAGCTGTTCAGGAACTGAAGGCTGGGAGGGTTGACTCCATTAAATCATCAACAATGGTAACAGCAGCAGGAGGAATTGTAAGTATATCCATAATATCAACACAGACAATCAGTTTAAAAAAAAGAAGCAGCAAACTAAAAAAATCTGACATTAAAATTATTGTGTAAGTGCAAAATGCTGCTGCTTGTATTACGGTTAATAAAAATCAGTCAACTATGGGCTATTTAAATGTCAGTCAAAGAGAATGAAATGTTGAAAACAGCTGTAGTCCTTCAATTTGTGCAACAGCTGCTGAGTAGAATGACTCATCTCTGCTAATTAATGTAGCAATTCATGGGTAATTCAACCACTGGTAATTCCTAGTCATAATTTAACAATTAACCGAGCAGATATTTAATATTTCATCCCCTTTTCTGTTTGATTTTATTTTGTTCTTTAGGAGCTGTTTTTCATCATTTGTGGATCCTGTCATGAGTTGCAATGGCTACAGATCAAACATCAACAAAGTGGTAAGCTAAATGAACAAGCATATTAAATCTGGTTTTATCATGGACACACTGAGTTTATTGCTTAAAGGCACGCATCACTACAATTCTCCCAATAGCAGCACATTGGTGGCTTTAATTAGTCAATTTTTTTTCCTGTTTTCTTTCTTTTTACTGTCTGATGGACGTTGTCCACAGTTGTGTTTCTGGTTTGAAAGAAATGTCCTTAAAAAAAAAAAAACAGGTTACTTCTTTTCATCAAATGGGGCCTAATGCTAAAATGTACAATCAATGATGATGAAGAAATGAGGGGATTTTTTTTTTTTCATTTTGCCTGAATTTATTTTGGGACAACAAAAGATTGCACTTGTACTTTTCAAAAAGTACATTTCACTAAACCATTAATTCTGCCATAAACATAAGTACTGTGTAATACCAGATTTACATCTAATTAGTATTGTGTAACAGCAGTGATTAAGCCAAGACCAACCGTCAACATTCCAGGTTCCTGCAGAGCCACAATTGAGCTATTAGCACTTTGTTCTGTCCTGTGGCTCTCACGCCTGACTCAGCCCCACGCTCCATCTTCCAGTCGGGTTCCAGCCAAAGCGACAGCACAATAACACAATAACAAATCACAAGTCTGATTGTGGTCAAAATGAGAAAACCAAGCCTTGAGCTGCATGAGGGCATCTGTTCTTCCCTCAAGTACAAACACGTGACATGAACACAAACAAACAGAAGCCTGAGAGCAGCCTTGAGCTGTCAGCACGGGGGCCTGAAACCTGCAACAGGTTATTTTTATATCAGGCATGGAGGGACAGTCCTTAGGCATGTGGTTCAGATGAGAGGAAAAACTGAAATCGAGCTACAACGGGACAAGGCAGAGGAAAGATACAGAAAAGCTTTGAGGCTGTGATAAAGGAGATGTTCAAAAACAGCTTGATGATCTTAATGTCTCTGAGTAAATATGTAGCTGAAGTAAATGTATAAAAAACGCTCATCTTATACCATTTAAAAAGAGTACATTTCGTTGCCTTCCTGAAATATCGCATCACAAGAATGGGATGGACGGGCAGTCACAGTGACCTTTGACCTTTGACCAATAAAATGTAATCAGTTTATTCTTGAGGCTAGCGAATGTTTGTGCTAAATGTGCAAAAATTCCCTCAAGGCGTTCTTGAAGTAATGCGTTCACAAGTGGGACAGACATGAGGTCACAGTGACCCTGACCTTTGACCTTTGACTATCAAACTGTAATCAGTGTGTTCTTGAGTCCAATTGAACGTTTGCGCTAAATTTGAAGAAGGCGCCTCAAGGCGTTCCTGAGATATTGCGTTCACAGAAATGGGAGGATGTGAGATCACTGTGACTTTGACCTTTGAGGACAGACAAAAACAGACAAAAAAAAAACATGCAAAACAACTTTGAAATATCTACAGACTAAAAACCAGAACAAAGATGGTCCAAATTTGGCTTTCAGTCTGAGTGTCTTGCCCGAGGGGTGAAGGGAGTGAAGGGCCCTCTTAGATGTCCTAGGGACCCGCTGTCTCATAATCCGTCACTGTTTGTCTCTTTCTCATGTGACCAAGCCTTAAAACCGAACAAGCCACCAAATCAAATTCACAGACTTCAGGGATGTCTCTCTGTTTCCCTTTTGACCTCTCAGCAGCACATTGTCTGCTTCTGACTACCACAGTGACTCTGGAGCAAAAGTGTCCTGACAGTCACGAGTAGGTATTCTGTAATATGTCAGATATTTTTCAAACAAACTGCACAGTTCCCATGTTTATGTGAGGGAAGACATGCCATAGCTTCCTGTGAATTGTTTCTGTCAAAAGAATTAGAGAAATTCTGAGAAACTCCCAGCTGTGAAATAGAGTAATATGCTGAGTTTATTAGCGGACAGAGCTGTGCAGGTCATCCAGTAAAGAAGGTGATATTGTCTGGGAAAAAGCTATTGCTGGTACAATTTTGTAACAGAATCCAGAAACAGTAATATTAAATGGACAGTAACCTCTATGGCAGAGGTCCATCTCTCTCTTTCCATCTCTGTCGGCCTCTGTAAGGTGGGAATGTGACCAGTTAGAGGGGCAGGAGGAACCGTTGCCAGAACTGCCACTTCCTACATGGCGGTTCTCAGGGAAGCAGGAGGGCTGGGAACAGGAAACTCCACTAAACACATCACAGACAGACGGAAATGAATATTTAAAGAAATGAAGTGTGTGAATGCCTCTGTGTGTGTGTGTGTGTGTGTGTGTGTGTGCGTGCATTGGATGTTGAGGGTGTAAGGATGAGAGAGAAAGAGAGGACAGGAAGAGAATTACATTTTTAAAAAGAGTTATACAGTGGAGAATAGTGTGAAAGAGAGCCAAAACAAGTTCTGGCTGAAAAGAAAAAGAGGCAGAAAGGAAAGAGACAAAAACAGATGGAGGAATTAAAAATGGGGAGGAATGGCAGTTTTGTACAGGTGGGATGGACAGATGGGTGGCTGGGTGGATGATGGAAAATCTCTTCATCGTTCATTCTTCCCCCTTCTTCTAATGACGTGGCAGCAGATTTGCGGTGCCTGCCTTTTTCTGGACAATCCACACACATGGGTGCTCAGTGCCAAATCAAATCCTACTCTGATTTTATATCTCCCAAGGTCCATCCTGTGTTTTCATAATGTTTAAAAAGGGAAATGTTTTTTATTGGGAAATCGGTATGGACATATGGTAGCCATCAAAGCTGGCTGAGGACCTAAAGAGGATAAAAGATGATGCAAACGATGATCAGAAGGGGGAGAAGAGAGGATGGTACAAGCGAACACTCCTCCAGGTCCTCCAGTTTGGCTCTACCTCCCTTGAGGTGATACTGACAAGTATATGAGGTGTTTATGAGGTCTTTTTATTCTTTCACCTACTATTTTCACAAAGTGCAATTTGTCCTGCAACTAGCTGTGAATTTGAAAGGTCTGTCCCATATTTGTGTTTTGTTGTTTAGTTTCTTTTAGATACCTTTGGTTCATATAGTCAGCCTTGTATTATTGTGTATGCTATCCTATTCCTCTGCTACTGTCGCAGCTGTAAAATGGTGGATAAATCGGTAGATGAATGAAATAAAAGGAATTGTTTCTGGAAGAGAATTAGATCCATTCGGTCTGATAACATTTAGAAAGTTATCAGACCGGTTATGAGTCCGGATTTAAATAAGCATAGTGCAAACTGAAAGTTAGCTGGCTCAACTGGTGAGAGTCTCTGGTTTGTATGCTCATGCCCAGTGTGCATTTACTCAACTAGCACAAAAATGTCACACCACACACAACATTTTAAAACTATCTGTATATAGATACAGAGAGAGCATGGATGTTTGAGAAATACTGCTACAATTGCTAGCATAGAATTGCAGGTATAAACATATGATATGCAGGTACAAACATGATTTTTTTTTTTTTTTTTTTTTTTTTTTTTACTTCCTTCTCAGTCATTGTAATCAAAAACCAACACATAGTAATGTTTAAATATGATTTTCAAAATATCCTCTATCATAGGTTAATAGAACTTAAAAAAAAACATATTGAATTGCATGAAAAAGAATTAACCACTAATATTTGAAATACCAGTCTAACAGAAAAAAAATCTTAACTGAAGGTCCACATATTTCTGGAGCTTTCAACTATATCTCGTTCTAGGTGTGGAAGGTGTGAACTTAATGCAAAAAGTTAAAAGCAGGGTGCTTTTCTGGTTCCACTGGACAGCGACTACTGTGATCGTGACTTCGTGGCCTTATCTTGTTCTCAGCTGTTTACAGTGATCTATGTATTGAAGGTAAGATTGAAAATGGGAACCAGCTGTTAGTTAAAGTATCTCCAGTAACTATTTCCTCAATGACCTTTGGTGCTGTTTATTTCTACTTCTCTCATCCTTACAGGAATAGTTTGACATTTTAGCGAGTTCGAGGAGAAGATTGATAATGTCTTAAGTGGGAGAAGCACCAATCTTCTCTTCGGGTTTTTTTTTTTTTTTTTTTTTTAAAGTGGCTTCAGAACAAGGATATTAATGTTCACATGAAAGAAAACTTACATATAAAACACATAAACACAGAATGTGCAAGATTTCAGTCAGGAAATATTCTCTCTCTCAGAGCAGTTTTTCTTTTATTTAATAGGAGTGAGCCCACACTCATGGAAAACCTATCAAAGCCTCACAGGCATTTTTTTGAGGAGGCGACAGACTTTAAGCGCCTGAGGATCCTGGGACCTCTGGACACCGGCTGCACTGTGTGTCCATAAGGTCTGATAATTAAAGCGGATCCACTCACTGTCCAGTTACTGTGGACCCTTCACATTAATTGTCTCTTTATTAACTTCAAATTACAAGTAGGGCCAGACGTATCCAGAACCTTTTCTCTGCTGTCAAAGCACAGTATGACGCTGATGTCTCTGTCATCTGAGAATTTATAAATGAGAGAAAAGTGGCGATTGATAAATAGGCTATTATCTGTTAAAAGAGGTGAACAGTCGCAATGAAGAATTTCTAAAGATTTGGTCATTTTCTGTGGGTTATTGCCCTTTGAAAATTGGCAGTAATTTAATTGTCCACACCAGTCTTTCCATGACTAAGCATGTCTATAATCGTTTGAGTGTCTGCGTGTATAAGTGATGGACCCTTGGAGTTTTGTCGTAGAAGATTAATTGCTTTTCGAAGATCAGAGACAATCTCCTGTCGGCCACCGCTGACATCTCCATAAACCTGAGGAAAGGGGAAAAACTAGAAGTCAAAGTAACAGCACAATCCTCCTAAAAGCCACATCTACAGATTTATTACTGCTCGGGGGAAAGAGAAAGAGGCCTCTGTGTGTCAGCTATGAGAGTGAGGCTGCCTTCACTATTTACTTGACCACCTGCCTGACGCACACAGAGAAAAAGACATATCTGTAAAGTCAGCAAACAATTTTATGACAAATAGGATACAAGGGAGTGATGCTCTGTGTTATTTAAATTATCGGGAGTTAGCAAACACAAAAGAAATCTTGTTAGGAGCTTCGGTGTCTGGTTTTGCCTTCAATCCTTTAATTTAATGGTATGTTTGAATCATTTCTCGGCTTCCTCCACTCTTTCTTTCATCTCCCCTCTTCTCTCTGCAGCAGACTGCAGTGTTAGTAGCTACTGTTGCTAATAAATACAGAGGGCCTGCAGCCTTTATCCAGAAGAAGATCCTCAGGAGACCTCCACAAAAACAAATGGCTTGTCTCAATGATGACAACTCACATGATGAAAAACTACAGCATAGTCATACACTGATCTGGTCTCAGAAGAGTGCAAATAAATTCTGGAAGGAACCAGACATATGCATTGGGAACTGCTCTGTGACAGCTTGTGAGTCCCGTCCTGTCCTTCTCGTGTCAGCAGGATGCTGAGAGGTTAAACACAATCACATCCAATCTGCCCAAGGACGCCCTGTTGGGAAGGTCCCTGCTTAATTTGTCTTCCCGCTGCTCTGCAACTGGCCCTTTGCCATACTTTAAAAGTGAATCCGAACAGTCAAAATGTCTCTCACTCTCTTTCTCCTCTATCTCTCACTGTCAGTACGTGGTGTAGAAGGCATATGGTACAAAGGATGAAGGAGGATGAGGTGAGGAGGTGAGGATACTGACAATGACTGAGACACCAGAAAACATACACCAAAAAAAACATGGAGCTGAGGCCACTTGTGTGATATTAGTATTTACTTTTAGTTCAACCGGGGGAGGTCTCCTTTGTCCATTTGCTCAGTTCATGTGTGCCTCTGGCAGTTTCAATCCTTTTTTGAAGCAATAAATGTAAGTTAAAATGTCCTGGTAAGTGCTCTCCAGGCCTTTAGCAGATACAAGACAGCATAACGTAAAACATTATCATAGTCACATTGCATTAACAATCTGTGTTCTCAATAAATATATTTTATACTTAAGCACTAGCCCTTTGGCCATTCAGTGTAACTCTTCAATTAACAGTTTAAAAAAACAACTCAATATATTTACAAGCATTTTGTATTGCTTTCAGGCATATCACATGGTCTTCACCAGCAGAGGAAGATTGTTCTAGTTAGAACAAATCAATCAAAATGCTGCTTAGTAATTGAAATGGATGCTATGCACTGTGGATATTCTATAAAATGTTATAGAAGAAATATGAAAAAGCCACTGAGGGTACGCACGAGGACCATGCATGTTGTAATACGATAGAAAACTCCAGAAAAAGCCATTAAGGTCAAGAATGAGCAATGATGCATAATATATTCAGTGATTCAACTCTAACATAAGCGACACATGTCTCTTACACTCGTATCAAAATGTGGGCTTTTTAGGTTGGGTCACTTGTCATGAGTTGCCTTTGACACCTTTAAACCCTGTTGACTTCTGTTGATCCCTGTCTGTTTCTGACATTGTTGTAATGGAGCACTTGATACTGTATTGTACACACGGTGGCGGGAGATGAGTCATCACTCCCTCAAGTTAGTTTGTAAGGACATCCGGCAGTCTGGGCTCCATCATGAGAGTCTCATTTGAGGGTAGAGAAAAATGATTAAGTCAGACTGCCACAGGCTAAGTTACATCTGAGGTCTGTGCTGCCATCTGCTGTTGAGTTTATGCTGCTGTGGTCTCCAATTCTTGACACATGTAAAATAATAATTAGATGTATATGGTGAATTGAATGTTTCTAACAAGAAAGAGGTGGACATTTTCAATTTATACCAGCATGGAATGGAAATACTCAGGTGGAAATAACTTAGAAGTATAATTTAAACTGATGTTTGATAGCTATGTCAAATTATGGAACAGTTGTAAAAATGAAGTAAAAGAATTCATATCTGTAAATTCAAGAAAATCTTCAATATTTTATTCATCAAAGATACAAAAGATGTGACCAACAATTAGAAATGACAGTGTCCTAAAATCTGTCTTTGCTTGTTTTTTTGTTTTCTGACTTAGCTGGTGGTGTTTCTTTCTTTTCTCTTTTCTTTTCTTTTTTGTTGCTTATCTTGTTTCACTGCTATTTAGAGTAGAGTTAGGGTAGTTTAGGCACCTTTTTTCCGACAATGTTCTATTACTTGACATAATTGTTTGACATACTGTTGCTATGTAAAAAATGTCTGAAAAAAAAAAACTAAAGCGCATTAGGTGCACTTTATGTTGTTTTTTTCTGTCACATACCAGCATTATATTATATATAGCCTACAATTATAAATATCATTTTTCCTCATATTCCTAACATACAATTTGGAGTTCTAATGCTTCATTGACTGTGAGGTTGCACAATCAAATTCACTGCCGCTGAAGCCAACATTTTCAATTTACCTTTTTAAAATTAAAACATTATTTATTAACTTGTTCCACTAATCCCACTGCCACTCTCATTGTAAAAATCATCATCTTCATGTTAAGTTAATGTCATTTCTCCCTCACGACAGTGAGGCTCAAACAGCTGTGAGGAGCCAGGTGTCATTAATCGACAAATCACTGCCTGAACCATACATAGGCAGTGATCTATGCATCAGTGCGAAGCTGCTGACTCGAGCTCAAATAAGTGCAGACTACTGGTGAGTTCAGTTGTTAATTAAAAGATGATGTGCTTCTGCTTTGATTGGGAAGTGTTAATGATTTGTTAAATCACTGTACGATGGTGTTAATGTGGTTTTGCTTTAACTGCACTGAGTTTATTAATTGTTTGATCATGGCAAGATTGTATTAGAGGAAATGTTTCAACATGTAATTACCTCCCGAAGCTAATGCCATTTAACCTCCTGCCACTAAATTAGGCCTTAACAGCAGCTGAGAGGAAAAAACATCAACTTTTTTCTGGCTCGCTCTCTTTTACTTCATTTTTCTCTGAACTCAGGTTAAAAATGTCCGGCCGAAGGAAGAAAGCTGCAACCAAATCAATGTCCCGTTCTTCCAGAGCGGGAATCACTTTCCCGGTGGGTCGCATCCACAGGCTGCTCAGGAGAGGCAACTATGCGCGGCGAATTGGCGCCAGCTCCTCGGTGTACCTCGCAGCCGTCCTGGAGTACCTCTGCGCTGAAATCCTGGAGCTGGCAGGAAACGCCAGCCGTGACAACAAGAAGCTCCGGATCGCTCCTCGCCACATTTTATTGGCTGTGAGAAATGACGAGGAGCTCAACAAACTGCTTTCAGAGGTCACAATCTCAGAGGGTGGCGTCATCCCAAATATCCAGGCCAGCCTTCTCCCCAAGAAGACAAAAGGACCGAGAGAGGACGTTTCTGCTAAAGATGTCGAGTCTCAAGAATTTTGATTTTCACTATTGGAAGTTGTATTCAAATTTAATAAATTTTGAAGTTTTTAAATGTATGCTTGTCTTTACACTTGTTGTTCAAGTCACTGGCAACACTAGTCCTGTTGGAAGGAGAAGCAGAGCCGCTTTGCTTTGAGGGAATCCGGTGTGTTTCGGTGGCAGCTGAGTGAGCGGAGCAATTTTCTGAATACTGAGGAAATTGTGCTTCATTTCCTCCTTCCTGGAGCCAAGGAAGCTCCATCCTTTTTTTGAGCAATATAATGGTTTTTTTTTTCTCCTTTTAAGTCTGGTTTAAAAAAATAAATAAATTGTTTCAAGTGTGCTTGTTCCTGTGACCTTGTGTGCAGATTTTTCATTTCAGGCCAATCCTTGTTGGCTCGTAAATCTATGGAAGTCTCACACTTGAAGTCTGAGTGTATTGGTCCAGTTCTACATCCACTGTTCAGAAAGTGGAACTATGCCAACAAAGTCTACACTTTATTACTGAAATGTTCAGTTTTAAAGGCTTAACGGTAGGATAAAATGTTAACCACAAAAGCATTTCATCTGTGCCTTTTCTACTCGGAGTGACAATCTACATACAACATGCCAATAGGTGCAACTATAGTCTTACAAATGTATTTTCAAAGGAGGCTATAACTTGAGTCATGCAACTCAAAAACTTAATGGGTCTAACTGACCTTTTTTCTCAATGGCATTAACTGTCGTGGACCGATTATATCAAATTTGAGAAAAACTGTCCTATGAAAAAAGAGTTGAAACCCTGCAGCCAACATGTCCGTTGGTTATTGAAGATAACACTTTACTGTGGTTGACTAGGGATAGACTATCTGACATTTACATGTCTTTGAAAACCTTGAAAACAAGATTGTCTCAAACAGGCTTGATCCTTTTTACTGGTTACTCTTTTCAAGAAATCCTTGCTATAAGTATTATTACAATACAGTACTCCTTATATATGCTTTGTATCTTCATATTGACATAATGAAAGCTGTCAAATGAATGTAGGGGAGTAGAGAACATTTAGGTTAGGTTAGGTAGTTACTTTATTAATCCCCGAGGGGAATTTTTTTTTTTTTTTTTTCGCTACAGCAGCATACAGAAGCAATAAGATAATAATAGTACAATAGAAAAGCAATAAAATAGCAATAAAATAGCAGTAAAAATATAAAATATAAATATAAAATATAAAATGCACAGTATATACAGTACAGTATATATCTATATATATTATATACAAACAACCAAGAAACACAGTCAACAGTATTATTGTCATGTGATGGATTTACCTCTGAAATTTGGTGGCCTGGAAATATAAAGTACTTATCAAATGGAAATACTCACGTAAAGAACCAACTCGTCCAAACTCTATTTAAGTTAAACGTCCTCAGTTCGTTAAACCCGTCCTGTTTGCAGCCCTCTGCGTAACACCGCGTCTCCTGAACGTACCCCTGTGCGAACGACGTGATGACGTAGGACGCGTGAACAACAAACAGTAGTCGGGACTTGAAGCTAGCGAAAAGGAAACGCCAGACGAAAACAGGTCCAGCCGACTTCTCCTGGAGAGGGAAGCGACATCTTACAAGACCCGGGCGGGTTGGGGGATATCTTCTTTCTAATCTCCTCGCAGCGAGCACTGCTGGCCGCCGGCAACGCGTAAGCCCTCAGCGTCCCCGGCGCTAAAACGTTAGCCACCGAAACATGCTCATTGCTCCCGAGTGTGACGCCTTTTTTTTTTTTTTTTTTTAATATTCCTCGCTGCCGCTGGTCGAGGGCTGTGAGGCGGGGAGACTAGCAGCACGACAGACGGTGAGACGAGAGCTACGGTCGGAATATATATATATTTTATTTTTTATTTTCTTGACGCGGGAGAATGGACTTTGTCGGGGGGAAACAGTTGGGCTCGCTTAAAGCAGCAGGCGGTGCGACCACACGGGGGCCCGGACGGCGTTGTTGGACAACAACTTTAGCACGCTAGCGCACGATAGCTCGCTTTATTTCCTGCAGATGATTTTTTTTTTTTTTTTTTTTTATGTAAGCTCACTTTGCTTCGCGTAATGGAGGCGCCCTGAGTGACTCGGTCGTTTCAGGTGATTACCCCCGGTCCTCTTTATTACTGCTGGCGATGTGCTGACGGCCAAGGGAGCCCATTCGTCGGTTCCCACGTCAAAGCAATAGGACACGGTTGGCAAAAAAAATAAATAATCATCATCATCAAGAGGTGGGTTACCTGCCCTGCTGATAGTTGAGCAAAGTTTGGTGTATGAATTCATGCTCAAACGGTATCTATTTCACACAGGTATCACATATTTCCTGCTCATGATATATATATATTTTTTTTGTGTGAAATTGCACTTTAACAAAGCGGATTTTTAAGGATGTACCAAAGTCACTTGTAAAAACAATTAAGTAAAATCACCCCTGATACAACGAAGTGTAGGTTTAATTTTCTCATTGCACTTAAAAGGACCACGATAGGTGTATATCAGCGTATGTTTTTTTTTGTGAGACAGAGGGCAGAGACGAGCCTTATCCTTGTCATTTGGTTCCTGGTCGCTGTTTAATCACATACCCAGACAGGTGCGACCGTTTATAACTTTGAGTTGTTGTTTTTTCCTGGAAATGAAAACATGAATATCGAAGAGCAGTGTCTAGATTTGTGCAATGTCAAGACAAAAAGCAGCGTGGATGACGACCACAACACGACCAACAGCACAGAAGGGGTCACCCCCCGGATATCTGAACTGATGACGGACGGCAACACGGAAAAACAAAACATTGTTCCACAAGAGGCCTCTGAAACCTACCTGATGCCTCAGCTCACCGACAACCTTCAGCCTGCTGAGGAGGACAACCACCAGGCACAGCGCACACTGGAAATTGATGAGGTTAATGGCAATAGAAAGAGCAGTGCCCCGGACACCCCCGCCATAGTCAATCCCACTGACTTGATCTTTTCTAACAACGAGCAGCACAAGGACCATATTGGGGAGGAGAAAATGAAGGAAGACAAGGACAGTGAGCCGCCAACGCTAGTTGCGGAAGAAGGGGATGATGGTGGGGAAATGGACATAGGTGTGGATCTGAGTCTCGATGAGAGTGGGGTGTTGGAGGCTGAATCTGCAACTGTCAGATCACTCTCAGACAACACGTTAGACTCCGAGTCCAATGCTCAGGATGGCCCAGCTGACAGCATGGCAGAAGGCCCGTCGCATGCAGACGAGGCGAGCAGCACAGAGGCTTCTGCCACAGACCGAGCTGGGCTGTATCCCTCGGTGCAGGAGGGGGACGACACACACAAACCAAGTGGCAAGAGGGTGACATTTCCCTCCGATGAGGATATCATCTCTGGCGCAGTGGAGCCCAAGGACCCCTGGAGACACGGTAATACTTGTTTGTTTCTGCCTCTTTGTATGTGTGAATGGATTTCTATTTATTCCCGCTTGGCTGTTGCACTTGTATGAACATGTCAAATCATTATGATTTGCTGGAATTTATCCTTGTAAGGCTTTTTTTTTTTAATCACATTTTTCTCCAGCTTTATATCTAAAGAGCAGTTGACTGTGCTCAGATTGGGTTTAAAATGTACCGTGTAAAAACATGATTGGTGGATGGAAGTTGACATTGACGCATGAGATGTGTTGATGCCTGTCTTTGAGAGGAATGTTCTCTCGTGTCTTTCTTCAAAGCTGGTCATCTCTTGCAGGGTCACACTAAAGACTATTAAGTCTTCAGGCAGCCCCTGTGCCACCGCTCCTTTTTCAAACAGAAGTTCAAATCGTCAAATAAATAACATAATAGCTTTGTCTGACTCTTTTCCCCCCGATAGTACCACTGTACAGCTAAATATAGGCCCAGGCCTGTGCTCCATGCAGTATTGTGGGTGAATCCCACCACTCCTTGAGGTGTGTCATTTTACCACTGTAGTTCCTGTTTGTTCAATGAAAACACGCCTAAGGAAGCTCATGGAGGATACGGTCCTGCCTTCACTGTGTTGACATAAGGAGCTCAATATTTAAAGTCACAATGAAATGAAAAGTTTTCCCCTCTTCACCTTTCATTTTTCTTGTAATAAAATGGATATATTTATGATAAATGTCATATGGAAGAAAAGATATGACTTTATTGATCCCCAGAGGAAAGTTTAGCACTACAGTCGCAAAAAAGATTAAACGAAACGGTTAGATATGAACAGAATATGGATAAGTAGAGAAATTATATCCAGACACATAAAAATAGTCAAAAAGGAATGTACATTACTTTCAGGTGCCATTTTGCATGAATGTAATGCATGTGCAAAAACATCTGTTGCATTTTCCGCCAGTCCAGATCAAACACTTAAGTATATTTGGAGATTTGTGTCTGTATTTCTCTTTCTTCTTTTATTTCCTTTGCAAGCAGATTCATATAATGAATGTTTTTCTAATTAAAGTATGCTGTGCCAGTGAACTAATGAAAAATTTTACACATTTCCTAGTGAGCTTTGGTTAAAATTGTATTTGAGGCCAGTCGTGATTCCATTATTAATCTAACATGAGTGAAATATTATCAATTGACCCGCTGTTACAAGGTCTTATTTGTAGTTTTCCAACTCTACTTCTTGTGCATAATTATGCTGCTTAGCTTCGTTTGATTCTTCTTTTTTTTTTTGGTGGCGCGTGTGTGTGATCATGATCTGACGATGACTCACACCCTCCTTTTATCTGGTGTGGACAATGGACACCATTTAATGAAATGCCCTACAGTTCCCGTGTAAAAACGGGTATTTGCTTACAAAACTGTGACTGCAGTCAACATAGTAATACAGATGACTGCAGATGAAGATAACAAAATGTGTTAAGTATACTGCCAGTCTTACAGTCTCAGTAGTGACCTGTGGGCTTCATGGTTAAGCCAGTGAGAGTTGTTAGTGGGGGGTTTTTTTGGTTTTTTTTCTGGTGTATGAAACCAAAAATGTAGGCCAGGACAAGGCAAGGGTCGGGGACGTGAGATTTACAGATGGGGGAGGGGGAGAAGAAAGACGCACAAAAGCAGTAAGGTTAACATGCATGAACAATACTGGCTCATGTTCAGCTGAATATAAATTGTTCTATTAACACCCTTATTGCAATACAGTGAACCCTCGTTTTTCGCGGGGGTTACGTTCCAAATAGAAACCGTGATAGGCGAAATCCGTGAAGTAGTAACCTTTATTTTTTTTACAATTATTATACAATGAAATACTCCATAATAACAGATAGCGTTCGTATCCAGCGTAATGGTTTTTTTTCTGCAGTCATTAATCCACAAAGCTAATGCAGACTCCATCCTTACCATGGTCTTGTTGCGGACAGTTGCAACCCTTTTTGCATCCTTATTAAAACTTATTGCTGCTGTCTTCCTTATGTTATTTTCCTCCTTCTTTATGGAACGAACGGAAGATTCATTAATTCCGTAATGGCGACCTACAGCCGCATAGCTTCTACCTTCATTTAACATGTCCAGAAGTTTAACTTTTTCTGCGATAGTTAGCATCTTCCTCTGCCTTTTGGGCCCGACCGCAAGTGCCTTTGTCGGTGCAGAACGTTTTGTCGACATTATGGGTTTTAGAGAAACTTGAAATTGCAAGAGAATTTGCAAACTTAAATTTGGCAAGCTGTTTTACGTACGTGTACATATTAAACCGCAACGTTATTGACAAACAGGTAGAGAAGAAGCGGAGAGACTGTTTAGCCAATCAGAATGCAGAACACAATGCACGATGCAAATCCGTGAAGCAGCGAGACCGTGAAAGGTGAACCGCGTTATAGCGAGGGTTCACTGTATATCAGACAGACTCAGAAAGACAATCCTGTTTTACGGCATTCATCCGAACACATGTAAACTGTAAATTATATTCCTCCACTTTAGATGAATTTGCATGTTTATTGCATCTATTTCTGTGACTGATTGTCTCTTAAGTGTGTTGCTTTTCTAGACTGTTTCTGTGTCACTTATAACAGCACCTTTACAGCACACACGCCAGCCAGCCGGTCTTATTATAAAATGTCCATGAAATATCTTTAGCCATACTCCAAAGGAGCAAAGTCCAACTGGGTTAGCCAAGTTGTCTGCTCCTTTGTGAAGCACATGACAAACTAAAGTATGATGACTGTAGTGTGGGTTTAGATGATTTATCAAAGGCATTTATCATGTTGTTCCAAAGGTCTGGCAGATCGTGCTTTTGATATAGAATGTAGAGGTACACTCCGTGATGTTAATCACATGTTACAGAATGTTCTGTTTTAATCTGTATGAAGATAACGCTGTGGTAAATTTATCAAACACTATTTTAATCCAGTAACTGGGACTGATAATTTGAACTCTCAAAGTTTGATATAGTTAGAAGATACGAGTCCAGATACGGTCATAAAAAGATCAGAAGTAAAGCTGCAGCAGTTGACAAACATTTAATCAGCAACTGTTTTGATCATTGCATAATCGTTGTGGTTATTTCAGACGCAAAAACAATTCCACCTTCACAAAAATGTGCCTTTTATAACTTTTCTGCTCGGTGGACCAAGCAAGACCAAAAAAGGCGTCACCATGCAGTTTCAGGAATTATGACCGAGTACTAGCCCACTTCTCGACTGTTTTACTCAGCATGTCAGAAAGGTTTTGATTGTTAATTTACAGGAGTTTCTCCGCAGAGTGAGGGCTTTCTGGGAGAAAGAAATGGACGTCAAATGGTGACAGAAACAATTACCACAAAAATGCCGACGAGATTAACAGAACTATACAGGTTGTTGCAAGTCAACTTGCAGGATAAAAAAAAAACTTTAAAATCAGCACATTTCTTAGATCGACTTGGTAAACTTCAGTACTGCAACTTTTGTGTGGAAGATGAGGATGGCATAGATAGGACACCTCCATTAGATCCACCTCTTGGTTAAAGTAAAACCTGTATGATGGGGAAAATATAAACACGCCTACTTATGTCGTTGTTTTGAAGGTTCTGTGTGCCACCAGATAACTTTTTATCAAACAGATTCAGGTAACAGTAGTTAAAGTGAGCTGCTGTGTCGTGTAAATGATCTCCTTTGTAAATAGACCCAAAGCTGACAGCACATACAAGTTAACTATTGGAAAGCCCACTTAACATAATTTAAGAACATGGTTCTTCTTCAAAACTAATGAAGCCTGACAGGTTTAAGAAATAATTATTCATTTTGCTCATGTGGTTTGAATGACAGAATTACAAAATTGCTTCGATGTTCTTTTATTTATTTTGTTTTCCAATGTTTTCTAAATTACCAGTATGTCAGTGATGAACTTTGACATTTACCTATCCTTTCTCAGTCTGCTTCTGCCATCTGTTTTGAGGAATCTGTCTGAATCTCTTCCAAAGCTCCTCAGGCTTCGCCAGGAGACCACAGTGCCACAATAGATCCACAATCCTTCCCAGACCTTTTATCTGCAGCCCTAGTGTCGGTTTCGCTGGGTCCTTGTCATTTTTCATCTGTCAGAAATATAACAGTGAAATGAGCTCACAGAGCCTGAAGCTTCATACGTACACCGTGTGACTTGCTGCTGTAAGAGCAGATGGAAGAATATGTTAATTAGTATTGAATATTTGCAAAGAAACAGAAAACTGATACCTAATCTAATTGGAAATGAGCCTCTGAAAGGGGTGAACTTCATGGAGTCTGACATTTAAAACAGACACCTAGGTTTCGGGAGGGGAGAGGGGGGGGTTCTCTGGCGGGCAATCATACCAGCCGAGTTGTCATATTTCCACTTCTTCCTTGGCACTCTCATTTCCCAGAATTGATGTCCAGTCATAGCGTACAACGTGTGAGGCTGCATTAACTAAAAATATAACGTCAAGCAGCAGTTCTTGGAGCGACGGATTTAATATTCTCCTCAAGAGCTTTGTAATTGGGAAGTAGTAAAATATGTTGATTGTAATTTTGCTCTTAGTTATATAATATTCCTACAACTCTTTTTTTTTTTTTTTTTTTTTCTCGTTCTTTTTGCTCCCAAAGTCAAGACTTGAGGGAGACTTGTTCTCTCCTTTCAGGCAAATACTGCATCATATCCTGAGATTCCTGAACTTCCCAACATGCTGCGTAGCTTCCCCTCCTCCCTCCACTTCTCCCCTCTTATTTCTTTCCCTTCCTAACCGGCCAGATCAGTGTGCAGTTTGGGCTTATTTCAGCAATGCATGCAATTACAAAAGCACTGGATTATGCTGGCAGTTTATGCTGAGTCACTTATTTTATCCAATTTATCAGTCAAACACTCTGTAATGCAGAGAATTTGTTTTTGTCAAGTCATAATGCTTCTTCACAGCAGCCACAGATATAAATAGAGCACTACAGTGAAAGCTCTAAAGAAAAGTTTTCGCAGCTTTATTGTAATTTAAATACGTTAAAGTCTACCACTCGCAATGCAGACGATACCTTCACATTAACAACTTATCCGAACTGTCTGGCCTACGTGCGGCTCCGTCTCGTCATCAGACCCAAGGCCCACTTGGCACCGGGTTATTAGAGACTCTGTGACCCATGAAATGTTATTTGTTGTGGCTGTGGACCAAGTTACAAACTGATAAGCACAGCTTTCATTGGAGCGCACAGACAAAGGCAGTGAAAACTGAGAAGTTAGTTCAGTTTGCTTGAGCGGCAGGCCATTACTGGATTTACTGGGCCAATAGAAAAACAGAAATTTCTTTAACACGACATGCATAACACATTTAATAATTGGAGCACTAAAGATTACAGTGTTTCATTTCCTCTGATCTACCTATCTTTTACATTTAGGTGTGCAAAGCTACGTTTTTATCCCATCGGGAACCATTAGCTGCAAATATTTCCTTGTAAACCGGCCAAGCTGACATTTTCAAAGGTCAGCTCATAAGGCCTGTTGTTGTAAAGGTATCATTAACATATACAAGGCAGTGAGTTCACACTTTTACTGGGTCAAATAATCCATGAAAATAGAAGACATGAGACACAAATTTAGAGCTGATGGCTTTGGTATAGTTCAGTCTAAACATGTAGTGTGCTGTTACATTTAAGCCTATGCCAAATGTGTTCAAACAGTGGAGATGAAACCTTTCATCGCCAGATAAATCTCTCTATTTCCCAGTATACAGAGTTTTCACATCTGGTTTCAGGTGACATGGCTGTGCTGGCCAGATGAATGCAAACTGACCACGTGGGCAGAGCTGGAGCACCAGAGACTTCCACAACTTCCGGTTCAGCCCTATGCTTGTCTGAATGGGGTTAAATAATTGTTTTTGAATTACTCTCACTGTCAGAAGTTCCCCACCGGGTTTAGACGTGACTAAAACTCCTTGTACATACATTTAGCTGCAGAACTATTGAATAATTAAAAGTGTCCTTGCATTGCTAAACTCGGTTTGATTTTTCGACTTTGATATCCCTGAAGTGTCTACTTATGACTGCAGCTGTATAGTTAATGACAGTATAAATGCATGATGAGAACTTCACATTCAAACAAACTAAAACTTGATTTGTGCAACTATATCAGCAGAATGAGCAGCGGCATCTGCTCGGCTGTCAAACAGCTTCTCTGATGTTGTAAAGTATTGTAAACATATAAGTCTGACACACAAAACTAAAGATAAATGTAAATAATGATGATGCTGTTTCAAAATTGGTGCTTATTTTTATGGATTTTGTTTTTCCAACCGACAATACACTGATGCAGATTCACGGCTTGTGTTATACGATAACACCTGCTGATGATATTAGCCCTGTGGGCTACTTGTCTGAACATTCATCTATTATGTATTACTGCCTGTCTGTGCTTCACATGCACCTTTGTTTGTCTTTGAGACAGAAGTGTGCATGTTTGTTTTGTTCTGTACTCTGCCCATTGACTTTGTGTCTGTCTGCACTGTAGCCTTAATCCACGGTCATTTTTACAAACAAGGCCGGTGACTCGCTGTAGACGGTAGAATAGACATAGCGGTCCCTGTGAAATTTGCGATCTTTAGGCTGTGGTCTGGTGATGCTTTCTGATCCTGTCCCAATGTCGTCCTAGGACTTCTTGTCCTCGTCAAACAGGAATTCCTTGCTCCTTTCTCTCATGCCTGCTGCTCTCCCTTGAGAGGAGGCGACCAATATTACCTACCTACGCTGTCCACACATTGTACAAAATGCTCCCACACTTAAAAATAGAATATACAACTGTTGTTTGCTCTTAATGTCAGTCTCCATCGGCAGCTTTCTCTCTCAGATGCAGGCCCGGTTTAATGTGGGAGTCACTTTAAAATGGCTGCTCTGTTTGTTTGCTTTTTATTTTTTGTATTTATTTTTTTTACAAGTATCAATCCAAGAGCAATAGAGAGCCTTCTGTTGCTTTATAATATCTTATTGCTAAAGGCATAAAAAAAAAAAATACACAGACATGTTGTGATATTATTTACTGTGCAGCTATAGCTGCTGTATCTCTTATCAATATGCAAACAAACCTCAGACACTGAAGGTCTATGTTGTGCAATGATGTAAAATTTGAGGACTGGTACTGGAAGGAATATGTGTGTTTTGTACAGAGAGGTTTGCGGGTGTTGTATTTTTTTTTTCATATTCTGCCTCAGTCTACAGAGACTACTGCCTGTTAATTATTGATCCGCATGCAGCTACTTGGAAGAACTTCCAGGGTTTCTGCATGATCGCAGAGCGGCGAAGTCTTGCCATTTCTTAAGCCACATCATTCATCAAATTTATTTTGATTACTTCTGATCCTCTGCCCTGTGCAAACCTGTGCTGGAACAGTATGATTTAGGTTATGTAAATGGATTTAGGTGAGTTAAAACCTTTGGCTTTATCTGTTTTCGGTCGAAAGCAGCTCCCATCTAAAGTTCAGACTTTTATCTCTGTACACTGTGCAAGCACACAGCAGCGGTGCCACATGCCCCGTCTCTTTGCCCAACCTCTGACAAACCAGGCAGCCAGCTGTCATGTGTGAATGACGCTGCTGCCACCATCCACAGCACAGCAGTGTGGAATGGCAGGAACAGGATTGGAGACTGGGAGAGGGGCTATTTTGAACACTGGCACTTGCATGTTAAGTAGGATCTGGCGGCGCCTCCATGTTCCCACCCCAACCATCTCTGGTTTGCCCAAAGGCACATCAGTTTATACATCTCTGTTGTCATGTGGAAAGCATGTCACCTGAAAAGTGTTTTTCATGGTTTGCTAAGCCAGCTAAATTTGAAAATGCTATTTTACACGTGCAAACAAAATGCTGTCCATCCATACTGAGACACCGTCGTGATCAAGCCATCTGAATTTCAAAATGCCGTTTTTTTTTTTTTGTTTGAAAATTATTTGCATTCACATTAGCATTAGATTTTCATCTGCCAGCAGCTATGTGCAAGCCGTACAACACATAACTGACTGACTATGCAAACCCCTTTCGGATATGGTTTCAGTCAGTGGGGCAACAGTTCACCCGCAGACTACTGCAGATGTCGGCTGTACAGTATGGATTCGATTGTAAGCTCTGCTAGCTGGACACCTGGCATCCGTGTGGTCTGTGCTCTGTATCTAATCTTATACTGGTGCCACTTTTTTTTTTTTTTTTTTTTTTTTGAGCTGCTGGCTGTGAATTTATTTCCTCTTGAAGCATGTAACCTGTCGAAACTGGTTTCTTGGTCATCACCTTTCATTCACAATTTATCCCAGACAGTTATGTCTAGCTGATCAGCTCAAAGTGACTGGCATTCTCCAGATATCGTCCACTTGGTTAACTTTCCCTCCTGTCGACATGCTAATCCCCCAAGAGAACTGGTGGTGAGTGTTTCTGGGGTAATATTAGCCCCACCATGACACTTTGTCCAAATGCCTTGTAAAATCAGTTAACAGGCAGACCAGCTTTTCCGACCACAGTCCTCTTGTAGTTTGATGTTACCTAACTGAACATCCTTCACAGCTGAAATCCCAGCTATCCATTCATCTGCAGATGTGTACAGACTGTATATCATCTGTTTATCTGCTTGGCTGAGGCTGGTACAGTTTTCACCACATTCCATGTCACTGCCAAAGTTTTTCTAAAGCTCTGGAATTACTGAACACACCGTGTCATTCTTTACCAGGAAAATTCAAGACATTATCCAAGTCCACTCGGTGGAACCCTTGCTTTGTGCCCGATCTTGTCCGTCCGTCTCTGCAAATAGTGTTGCCTCAACCTCTGCACACATGCAAACGCTTGTTTCCTCTTTGTCACAGGAGTGAGGGGAGAAGACACAGCCTCTATACACCGTGTGTTTGCATTTTGTTTTGCATCAGTTAGACGGAGAACGAGACGGAGCGATGAAAATACAGAGACGGCGAGGCTGAGGAGGATGAACAGACTCTGACACGTACTCAAATCGTGTCAGACTTAACGTGCCATCTAAGATGGGCTTACTGTGTAGTAACCGTACACTGTGCAATATACAGAGTCTCTGAAATGATATTTAGTTGTCCAGATGTGGAGCAAAAGCTGATATTGGATTATTTAGTGTGATAGTTGTCTGCAGTTACACAGCGCCTTCTTATGCCGGTTGCTTCTAAGTAGGTGAGATGTTAGCCCTTTTCAGCACATTGGGAGATGAGAACTGTGTGTGTGTGTGTGTGTGTGTGTGTGTGTGTGTGTGTGTGTGTATGTGTGTGTGTGTGTGTGTGTATACAGGCCTTCAAGTTTTGGCTTCAACATCAAGAGCTTCTTAAGAAAATAGTTAGAGCTCCTGCATGCTCTTTTTAGGTGTTGTTCTACAACAGTGAAGAGCTCTGTGTAAAAGCTATGAGAGTGGGAGGAGTCATTGTTGCCCGGTTATATTATTGTGATGTAGTCTGATGTTTGTGCTCTTTCTGCATCAGTTTTTCAAGGCACAAGTGGATGTTTGAGATCAGACAACATCAAGCACACAAATAGGGCAAGGCATGTTTATTTGTATAGCACGTGTTAACAACCATATAATTCAAAGGGTTTTACATAAAACCTAAGAGGCATCAAGACAACATTTTTAAGACAAAAGATGTTTTTGTTTTTTTTAAATACACCACAATGGAAATTTAAAGAGTTAAATAGAAAAATGAATTGATAAAGAATTTACAACAATACTAAAGAGGTGACAGGTGTCAGTATTTAAAGGTTTAAGGATAAAATAATTCACAAAAATGTCTGTATTAAGAAAGCTAAAATGAGCTAAAAACAGAAACAATTAGTTTAAGAATCAGAATTTACAAAAAGCCTTGAAGATTATGTTTAATATATTGTTATTTGCAACAGACTCATGTACCTTAAACTTAGATGAATTCGACCTGCAGTACAAGTAGAGCTGCGAGTCTCTTCATAATTAGCTAACATAGAACAACACGGTCATTACAAGCAAGTTGACAATACGTTGATGATTTTAGTTTAAGTCTCTCTGAACATTTGTGTCATATTAGAAAAATAAACTTGTCAATCTAAAAATATACACTTCTTCTTTTCCTCTTCACATTTCACATTCATCCACCAGTTCGCTCCTTCGTCCGAGCAAGAGGAGCACAGATTGAGTCTCGTACCGGAGCCCACGCTCACACTGTGGCCTCTTTGGGTCGGTCCGCTCTGACCTTTTGTGGGCGGCGGTCGAGGCTTTGACTGCAGCTATGTTATGATGTTGGTGCAGCTTTTAAGCAGAGGAGCCGTCCAATATTTTTAGCTGCTACATTTAATCATGACACATCTTTGACTCGTTAATGAGTCATACTTGCATGGGGGTAAGCTTGTTCGGCAGTGTTAATTGAAAATAATAATTTAAAAAAACGACACTGTGTTACATCGGCGTGATACATGGATATGAGATGGTGGCTGCATAATGTGAAATAATGGAAAATAACTTGCTGAAGTTAGTTTACATCGGCTTACTTTTGTTTTTTACTCCTCGAGTAAATTCTGATCATTTGGGAAACGCAATCACAGAAGTGGGATGATAGCCTTGACAATCGATTTGTTGGCCAAGAAGTTTGTCCCTCAGCTCTGAAGGAATGGGCTTGTGATGGCTTGTTGTTTCATGACGTGAATATTTCAGCGTGATTATAAAGAGGCATAAAAATGCATAAAAATACAGCATGGAAAATAAATTACAGCAGGATAAATAGAAACAAGTATATAAATATACACATACAAAAGAATAATTGACTTGAATAATATCATTTTATAGTGCAGATACAAAAAACATGTTTACAGGCAAGAAGAGCAAGGTTATGCTCTCATGAAAAACTGTTATGAAAAGAAGTAGTTTGTGTGATGATGACCATGTCATTAAGGAGAAAGTATCATCAGCCATCGTAGAGAGATGAGATATTGTCAGAGTAGTGGGATAATGGTTCAGATCATCAGTCCTGGAGGAACATGCATGCTGTTGCACTTGGCTGTTCACATGAAGGGAATTTGTCCAAAATGAAAAAAAACAACATGTGAGGCTCCCTCTTGACTGCACAGCAGGTCAAGCATTTCTGAAAAAATACACCAGCATCTTCGCTGGTAAACCTGTCCAGAGGGAACCGTTCCCATTACCCAGGGCATGCTGGGATAGGCTCCAGCTCTGAAACCTAACCGTAAAACTGATAAAGCACTTGGACAAAATGGACGGATGCTGCACTGAATTGTGATGGAAGGTGTTGCCCACTGAGGGCAAAATAATAGTTCCCCATGCTGGCTCTAACCTGAGTTGTCTAATTTGAAGTACCTTCCCTGGCAATGGTCTCTTTTGGCCTTGTGCTTCATTGCTCCAAGACAGTTAAGGTGTGGGAGTGAAAGCAGCAGGTTAAGCTCATTGAACAGTGGTTGTCATTCAATGCCTCAAAGCTTTGAATTACTGAAACTACAACACTCTCCTTTAGCCATATGTGTCTGTACTTGTTGCAGCTCTGCCAGTTGTTCAGGTTGAGTAATTGTTTTATAATTTATGGCAGGTGTGCCTCCACTGTTGCCTGCAGTTTTTCCTGGCCCCAAGATACCAACCCAGCCGGCTGTGAACTGTAACACAGAAGCAACAGAGCTAACACTTGCTACTTTATATTATACTAACAAGGCCTGTATTGTAATCCACTACGAAAAGACAACTCGCCAAAATGTTGCGTGGCAGCATCCTTTGAGGGTCTGGTTAAGGTCCATTCATGACTGCAGTGTTTGCAAGCACCTTGTGGGTCCTTGCAATGTCCGTTTTTTTTTTTTAATCTATAAAACTCAACTGCGTGCAGCCCAACGTTTGTGACCGTACGGACTGCGCTGCAAGCGTGCTAATAATGCGTGCAACGGGATAGCACAATGGACACTGGTTTAGTGGAGAGGCAGTGGGAGAAGGTTTGCTATTATCTGCACCTTTGTCTGTGCATCATGGTACTCTTTTGATGATAACCCATAGTGTTAAATTCTGGGCATCTACGTAGCAGACTGTGATGCATACCCAAATGGTAGTATGAATGGAAATGCGTCCGCTGTCCATGTCCGCATCTGTCAGCACACGCAGTCGCAGAAACCATGAATTGGCCTTTAGTCTAACTCTTTACCCACAAACACAGTAGAACTGCTTGTTTGGAGAAAAGTCACGGTGAACTTTTCAAACAGAAGCTCCAGAAGGCCAAAACAAGTCCAAGAGCCAAGTGGACGATTTTTGAACCTGAGTTAGTTGGAGCGAGGAATTTCATTTGGAGCTCCTATCAGTGTTATTGCACTTTAAGGCACATTGTCTTCATTCTGAAGCCGTGTGAGTTGAATGAAAGAGATGTAGTTATTAAGGTTAATCTGGATCCTTTGGAGATTTGACAAATTGATTCTGCACTAAGCTGTTAGAGGGACATAACCCAGCGAACGAGACTGTCTGACTGACGGATTATCATTCATCTAGTTTCATTTTGATTGATTTCCTATTGACTGCCTTTAACTCCATCGAAATTATAACTGGATGTAAGTTTCCACGTGAGCTTGAAAAAGAGCAAAAATGATTTGAGAGCCAAAGTTGTTGTATGATGTTGATTAGTTTAATTCACTTGTAAACAGCATCTGTGAACAATTTCTGTCTTGCAGCATTATGTGTAATCTGAGTGACTTTGTTTAACTCCAGTCTATCGTTCAAATGTTTGCGCTAGTAGAGAGTAAGTCTGCCCGAGCGGGATGGCGGTCAAAAGCAGAAGATCACGAACCATAAAGTCTGCAGCACTTAATTTACCTTTTGTTGATCTGAGTCAGCAAGCTCGGTGCTGTTGTAGCAGCGTCCTGCTTTTTATCATTTATTTTGCTCAGAAGCTCGGCCGTGACAGCAGCCCCTGATTTAATGAGTGGTGTTGTTATAGCACTGTGGATGGTAGCCAACAACAACAAGGAGAAAAGGGGCATACTGCTTTGAGTGTGTCGTTAGCAGATTCCCTGAGTCAGAGCAGAGCTGGTTCTTGTCCACTGTCCTCTCCACACCTGAAATAGGAAGGTAGCTAAATGTCTCGTCTCTCTTCTGTTTGTCATCTTTGGAGCCGAGACGTTCGCTGTTTAAATGACGAGTCGGGAGTAACCAGGACTCCAAAAGCGTTGAAGCAGATTTCAAAATAGACATCTGGATAAACTGGACACATATTCACATTTTTTTGTTCAGAGTTTTTGCTCGAAATCAAAAAGTGCAGTGGAGATGAACAGGAAATATTGGGAAAGAGAGCAGGGGAATGAACTGCTGCTAAGGTCCGGCCGACCAGGGGTCCAACTGTACGTGGCATTGGCCATCGGGTCAACCACATCACATTTGAAATCAAAAAGGTTACAAGCTCGCAACCCTCCTCCCACACACACACACACACACACCCGTGTTTCCTGCATGTGTTTTCCCTATTTGTGTCTCTGTATTTATCTGCATTTCTAAATGTGTAACATTTGTCCTGTGAAGTTTATGCTTTCACATTTGCGTACTTTTTGCTACATTTCTAGACGGGGAGGGCATTTCCCGTCACGTGTGTGCTTTGTCCTCAGAAGCCACCATCTTCTGCATATCATCAGCTCTTAACCTGGTTTTCAAAGATGTTATTGGAAACAGTCCCGTCCCCCCTCCGCGCCCTCCCCTCCTCCTTCCCCTTCTGTGTACCTCCTCACTACCACTCCCTCCATGCATGTACCAGCAGCACTGGAGGGTGTGTAATAAAACAAAGACAGAGCAGGCAGAAAGGCGGGCAACAGCTTTATCTCAGCTCTTAAAGATCCTGCAGGGCTACAACTCGCATCTCTCATTCTTGTTTAACACAAAGCATTTGACTCCTAAGTGCCTCTTTTTCGGCTTATTTTTTTTGTTGTCTTTTTTTATTTTACAGTTTATTTTCACTCATTAAAAGAGTATTTGTTTTATCTTTGCGCAGCGTTCTTTGCTGTTGAGCACAGCAGTGAGAGATTATTTTTCATGAAAATAAATAGGCATTTATTTTCCTTTATTATCCTGCCTCCACGTCTCTCATCCCTTCTTTTTCTCTAATTAATGAGCGATGTGTGAAAATACTATGTAGTAAGCGTGAGACCCACCCCACCCGCAGAACTCCACCTTCCCTCAGGAAATGTTTACGCACGCACACACACGCACGCACGCACACACACGCACACACACTCACACACACTTGCTCCACAGCGACTCTGCACAATAACAGTTTTTCCAAGGACACAGTGTTCACTGGAACGCACATACTGTTCTGTACACATTTACAAGACCGTTCTTCCACATAGTTTTGTCCAAATATTTTTTGAAATAAAATTGTCAAATTAGGATTAGTTGGGTTAAATAAAAACACAGCCTGCCAACGTGTCCTCAGTAAGACTAGGACTTGGTTAAAACTGATATTCAGGATATGACTGAACTGCATGAAACCCCTGCATGATGGAGAGCTTCTCCTTGAAACCACCACAGCAAGTTATAAGCGTGCTTTTTTTTTAACAACGACACTACTTTACCCCGTTGATGACAATTCTGGCAAAAGAAGGAAACCTATTGGTGTCCTTTGCATTCGGAGTGTTACTTTAAGTGCAACCTGTTCGCTTGACCAAAGTCTCTGTAGAGGCATCATCCCAAGCTGTAGCTGCATCTGCTTTGTTTGTGCGTTTTCCTTTTTCTTCCATCGGATCACCGGTAGTTTAATTTCTAAGATGGTGCATTATTCAGGCAGATATATTTTTGATTAGAACTTATTCAACATGTGCAATTGCAGCAATTACGTTCTAATCTTGAGGCAAAATGTACAGTTGTTATATCTGAACAAAAAACATTTGTAGACCTATTTCTCAGTTAAAAGCAAGGACACTGTGTAATTAATGCAATGTGGCATTAGTGCTAATTAGTGCTGCGTGTATGGGCTCCTCCACACCCTCACAGCAGTATGAAGGTTTGTATGAAGTGTGACTGAGAGTAATGAAAGGCCATCGGCATGCAAAAATGTACTCTGTTCTGTTTTTAACAGCAGGCTGTGCAGCGTGTGGTCGCTGTCTATCTCGTACAGCAATAATTAGAGTGAAGAAATGTGTTAAGTGCACATGACTTGAGCAGAACTGAAGCTCCCATCCTCCACCTCAAAGGCACAGGATTCAATTCCTGGTAGCAAAACCACTGGCTTGGTCATGTGGCCAACAAACAAAACTGGCTGCATTCCCAGGTCTGAAGCCAGATGGGGGTTCTCATCCTTGTTGCTGCACCAGTGATTCATATCATTTGGAGCCTCTGTGCGCTGTAGGGTCAAACCGAAGGCGCGGTAGCATGAACTTCCACAACGTTACGAGTTTTGGTGAAGAGTTTCATGGAGTTGCACAAAGTTAACACAGACTCAAGACAACTCAAGAGGGAAGAAACATTATTGACAGAGGAACAGACCTTAAAAAAGTTTTAGCAAGTGTTAGATGTTTACGTAATAATGACTCATCCCTTGCTTGTTAGATTTACACCAACATTTTCATGGCTGTGATTTACATAAGAAAATGACATGAACGCGACTTTATAAATCTGAGGCAGAGAGTACTCGGGGCACTTTTTTGCTTTGGTGCATACAGAGTTGTATTTCAGAAATGACAGTTTTAAGCATCTGCATATCCTCATCCAGCCAGTGTGTGCGTGCATGTCTGTGCAGCCTGGACCAGGGTCTGCTGCCGGATCAGAGAGCACACTGGTTTCTGTCGTGGGGGCTGTTTTGTTTGGGTCTGAAAACAAGGAAAAGATGTGTTGTGGCTGTTCTTATTGTGGTCATGTGGTATTGGCTCCGTCTTTCATTTTGTCTCACACACTCATGCATTATTTCTTCAAACTCTCTGTAGCTTTGGTGTCTTGTAGTAAATTTCAGTCATGGTCTGCCAACTCGGATGTACCTGCTGTTGTTGCAGCTCCACACCAGGCACAATGTCCTGTACCTCGGCACTGTGAGCAAGGGGGGGTAATGATCTTTGAAATGTGAGTTAAACTGATGGGGGACACGGTGTGGGAGATGAAGGAGACCGGAGATGGAGGCAACTGAACAGTGAAGCGGACAAGTTATCACCTTGGTGAGAGAAATCAAAGTGCTGACTGCAGCGAAAGTTCATTTCACACAGACAGAGCGGCCTGTGTGCTACTACGGTGCTTTCAGCACTGCAGATGCAAAGGTTGGGCGGTAGAATGCATATCATCCTATTTGTGTTATTAATATTTGTGCAATTTAATTTGCTGACTATTCTAAATTCCTGCAGACATGCCCTGTGTTTTAATCTTCATCTTTGTCGTGTTATTTCTTTGTCTTTCTCTGCTTGAGTGCCTCACTTCCTCTCTCAGCCAGAACAGTGGGTCTGAATGTTGCCCAGTCATCTGACTGGAGTTAACCCCCGCAACAGTCTGGGATGGCAATGGCAGCTGACCCACACACAGACCAAGAACAATACCTCCTTTCGTCTGACTTAAGTAGGGGAGTCCCTAAAGTGGTTACAATTTCTGATCCTCCCCATCAGGATAGTGCTCCCCAAGGCAGAGGCACAAGCAGGTTACATAAAACAAAACAAAAATGGGTTGTGTGTCTCAGTCGTAGACGGCATCATGTGGGTCTTAAAGGGATATCCTGAGTTCCTCGGCAAGATCAGCATCAGGGGAGATTCAGCCATGTAAATCTGCTTTATTTGTGTAATTTTGCTGTTAGAACCAGTGACCTGGGAGTGAACCGTTAAGCTCTCAAAATTAATAGGCGTGATATGACAACATACGTCAGTAAGCAACGTTAGCACCACCACTTTTGCATTTTACATGTATTTTAGGGTCGTATGCCAACTACATACACCTCCTGAAGTGGTTGTTTGAACTTCAGTGTTACTGGAGATGAAGAAAGAAAATTGTTATCTTGTTCCAACCTTCCTGACATATTATACAAACTATTTATGGGAACCATCGAAAGACGGATGTCATGCATTTAAGCTGCCAATGTGCATTACTAGCTTTAATGCATGTAAGTGTTCTCGTGCAGCTGTATTTTGTAGATATTGGAATAAATATAATATTAAAAAACATTGTCAACAGATATCAATATTTAAGAATACAGGAAAAAAACATGATAGGGGCATACTTGGTCATTTTTTACATTCATTTATTCACGTGCATTTGTTTACATCCGAGAGCGTGACAGATAGGCACAAAGAAACACACTAATGAAAGCAATCCTAACCTTTTTGATGTGTTTGATGTGTTTTGCAGCTCAGAACGTGACCGTGGAGGAGATCCTCTCTTCCTATAAACAGGCCTGTCAGAAACTCAACAGTAAACCGATACCCAAAGTGCTGAAACAGATACAGGTAAGTCCCAACTTAACACAGACACATAAACACAACACCGTGTTGTTTCCTCACCCAGTGCTAGTGGCATATGTTCTTTAGAAAAGGATGATGAATGAAAAGGCCTGATTTACCTTGAAATTGTTTTATTTTCCACCTCTAGTGGAATGTCATAATCCCCTCCTAAATGTCTTGGAGTGAAATGCTCTCGCAACCAGCATGCTTCACTCCTGATTTCTCCTTTTCCTCTCTAGTTGGAGACGATATACAGGCCAGTCTTTGTCACTGCAGATGTTGCTGACATAAAGTGGCTTTTAATCACAAAATGTTCTTTCGGAGGGTATAATGAGCTCAAGTGTTACTGCCATCCCTGCTTGGGTCCTTCTCCAGATTCCCTAGTAAAACTGCAAGTGCAGTCACATGAACACGATCCCTCACCAGCCTCCCACCCAGATAGAAGAAATTAAATTGTTTGTTCCACATAAAATGAAGCTAAAGGTTGAACCCAGGCAACATTGTCATTAGCTTTTTTTTTTACCTGATGGGGTCAGGTAGCTTATGTGTCTGAAAAATGAGGCCAATGTGGAAATGCCTTAAAATGCAATGCCACCAAGGGCCACTAGGAGTTGGCTTTACAAATGCTCTGGCTCCATAGGCTCCCATTCAACTTCTCCCATGAAATACACGTCATTATGGTGTCATTCACTAAAGGCACTCCTTCTTATTAGTTTTCTTGCACTCCATTTAAAAATAGTCCCATCATTATTTAGATATAAGGCCTCAAAAAGCAGTACATTTGGGGGCGTTTTTCTTTGATTGACAGGCCTGTAGTGCAGTCAGGTTTCAGCTATAGGTGGGTGGGCATAGTGTCCTCAGGTTCCCAGTCAGACCCAGTTAGATTCAGCGCTCACTTCTACCCAGCTTGTCCAAAAATGGTCACTTCTGGCTCCAAAATAGCAAGACGGTGACGGCCGAAACGCCAAACTTGAGGCTTCAGAACGGCAGTTCATAAATGGGTGACATCACGGTTGGTTGGTGCTTGGTTGTAATGTAATGCACATTGTCAGCATACAGTAAACTCTATGTTGAACAGTTAAGTACAAAGTTGTTTTCAGCCAAAAATAAATTTAAAAAAAGCAAATATTCTAGCTGTAAAGATGTAAAGGCTTGGTGATTTTTTTTTTTTTTTTTTTTTTTTTTTTTTTTTTTTTAATATATATATATATATATATATATATATATAGTATTATCTATACAGTGAGTCTTATACTCTACATTTCGAAATGGTGGTCAGAAAAACATCCAATTTAAAGACCTTGGCTTGATGGACATTTTACAAAATGTATTGGTGAAACAGTTCATCAGGAAATGATGAATAATAATTGTCAGATGTGGCCTTGATGTATTATAATCTTTATTTGGCCAAGTCAAGCAGCAGTATTGATTAAAAAATAGTGCAGAGAATGACTCTTCAGTGATTATGTAAACTTGAGACCAGGGATTCTTTTGAGAGTGCTGAAAGGTTTGAGCTGTACTTGTTCTAAACCACTAGGTAAAAATAACTACACACTGTATATCGCAAGGCTGTTGGACATTTACAGCAGTCAAAACTAGTCAAATTATGTCTCCACCGTTGCTGGACAAGCAGCCTGTGAACAGTTAGGAAGTCCCTGTAACTCCACCCTAAAGTCCTTTTGTAACTGTGAAGGTTCCCGTTGGTGAGGTTTAACAAACTTTAGTTCCAAGAATTACATCCTGAACCTTTTCGTCTGGTCATGAAAACACTTCATAAGCTCATTTAATGTGGTTTGAGCATGATGCGCCACGGCAACACTGGACAAGTGCTGTGCCAGTATCCTGTGAAGGTGTCCCTTTTACATTTTTCAGTAAGGATGGTTGTTACCTCGACAAGCAGGCGGGTGTTTCATGTCTTTTTCTTTCTTTCTGCCGTCTCTTGTGGGTTAGCCAGCAAAGTCATGTGTCCCATAATCCCTCTTTATAAGCAGTTCTTCAAATCCAATGGGGAAAGCCTCAGGGCCGTTTGTTTTTATATTTCTGCCGAGCTCGTGAATGTCCTACATTTGCATGAGAATGGTTGCACATGCTTGAGTTGTATGTTAACATGTTCAAATGTTTCCTTATTGCGGAGTTGTCTCTACTAAATGTCAGCTCTGTTTTTTGTCACAGAGAGCAGAAAGGAGAGGAAATATACATGAATGGTTACAGAAAACCCAAACTGTCTTTTTATCCGAGAGGATGGTATGTGTATAACGCGTATATCCACGTAAAGACGTCTTGATGCAGTGATTTCACGACACAATGGGACCAGATGTCTGGTTTCTCGTTTCTTTGTGGTCTCGGAGAGATGAGACGAGTAATCTTGGTCAGTTTTATGATCTAGAGGCTAGACCATGTAATTGTCAGTTTCTTAACAAAGTCTGACAATATTTCCACTGCCTAAGGAAGGCACACTGTTCTAGCAGTAAATGACTTCTGACTATATGATGGAAAGCAAGATGTTCCCTGTGAAATGTGTCAGAAGCAATGATGACCTGTTACTATAAAAGCCGCTTTTGAACTGAATATATGCAAACATGTGGCTAGGAATGTCCCGTCATCAAACCAATTTCCCTCGAGTCAGGCTGACTGGACGTAAGAGTTGGCAGTGCTGCCCTTTGAAGCAGGGACACGTTAGCACTTTCTCCTGTTTGTTCTGTCGCTGCAGCGCACACACACACCATAAACCCTTCACTGGGCCTCTCCACTGGAGTTTTGCACATTTGTACCTGCAGGTTTGTGAGTGATGATGTTAGACGAAACAGAGCCCCAGATGGAAACGCATTTGTGATTCAAGAGGTTCTGCAAAGAAATCCCCACGTGCCTGGTCAGCTGAGAGAAAGAGGTTGGGTTAACATCTCAGCCACTTGTGGATTTGCACATCGCCGTGCTAAGCTGCTGCCGTAAGCTTCATTTAGTCCTGTGGTCTGGGTTCATTTCTACTGGCAGTTGACTGAACTGGGATTTCTGGTCATCAAAGAGGTCTTCTGCTTTTTTGTGACCTGTCGTGTTTCCATCCCTACCCACCACTGTAGTCTGTTGGTCGACTACAGCCCACTCTCATTTCTGCTTAGTCATCCTTGCAGTAACCAGCCACATAAACAGACCACATGGCTGGCCAGTGAGAGAGAGAGGGGGGGGGTCATTTACGGTTTTCTCCTCCTTCACTCTAAATGCTTTCTTTATTAAGTCTAACTGGATTGTACACGTGGCGCCTTGCCAGGGGCCCTACAGGTTATGTACATTTCTGGCCAGTTTATATGTCTGAAAGTTTATAAGGGGTCACTATTTAGCAGCTGCGTGTTGAATGCCTGTTCTGAGGTAACTCCCACCCGAGTCTTAAAACCTGGACACTTGGTAGCCTTGTGCCACATTTCTTCTGCTGCAATTCCCTCGGGGACAAGTGGTTTCCCTATTATGCAACGTCTCACACAGCCAGGGGGCACATTTTCTCTGGATATGCAGAAACACGGTCTCCCTGAAGTCTGGTGGTGTATATCCGGGATAAGGTTGTCAAAGTCTACATGCAATATACAGTGAATGCACAGCAAATCTTCTGTTGCACATGTACAATAACCCTTTCTGCGTAGGCACCTGCGTCTCAATTAAAGTTAGTATCACGTAATCCATTCGGGATCATTTACCCGTACACTGAAGTAATGTAAAGTCTGTCAATGTCACGTCTGAGACGTACTGTAAGTAGGGATTTCTGTTCCGGTTTTGATGCTTTTACAGGGTTACTTGACGTGGATAGTGCAGGGTATAAATCAGGGGTAAAACGATTCAAGTGAGAAATCCGCCCCGTTCGTTTAGCTGGTCTCAGTTTGGGGAATGTCTGTATTTTTAAGTTCATTTCAAATTGGCTATGACGCATGCGCACAAGAAAATATTCAAATAGCTATAAAAAAAATTTTAAAAAAAACAAAACAAAACTGAAACATCCATCAGCATTGTTTCAGTCTGCTTGATGGGAGCATTTTGGATCCAGTGTCACCTACAGCAATGACGGGAAAAAAGGAGGTGGATAAAACAACCACCCAACAGCCTCTCCACCCACACAGGGGGGAAATCCAGATCTCAAGCATTGGGGAAGTTTATTGCAAAATATATGCAGCTCTATGCAGTTGTGGAGGATGCAGCATCTCAGCATGAGATCAAAGTACTTGAGCTGTGTTATAACATCTCCTGACTGAACGGTTACCTGACTGTGAACACTGCATCACTTCAGAGTCGTAGAGAAAGAGCTCCGTTTTGCAGACGCGCCTCATGACGGACATACAAATGAGCATCTCTCTGATGGTTTTAATGTTGACGACCTTATAAGTCTTTAAATTTGTCCATTTTTATTCAAAAATAATTGCGCTGTATTTTTTTGTCTGCACTATTTTTCAATAAGATTTGACAATGAAGAATATTTGTTCTTAGCAAGAATTGTTCAGCCAAACAGTTGTTAACTTTTATTTTTGCCAACTGAATGAACAGCATGTTGAAATTGTCAGTCCCCACCCCACCCCCCTCCTCACACACACACACACACACACACACACACACACACACACACACACACTTTACCAAAAATGTCCCGAACTGAACCAAAAACCTGTGACCACATATCCCTGATATGAACCAAACCACAAATTGTATGAATCATTCCACCCTCCATGTAAACAGTTGAAGCCTTGCGTCAGTGTTCGCATTAGCAACCTTAATATGTTGTTAATCACAGAAACTAGAAGCTTTGTGGATGTATTAATCATCAATCTGCAAATACTGTTCGCTACTAGACCACAAACTAAACTGTCTGGCAGTAAACTTCACATTTTAAATCTTAAATGGGAATACACAGTGGAAATGCAACACTGTTTCACAGGAGCAGTCAAACATACCTTGACTGGTTATGCGACATGACACAGCCAGTGTGTATTTCAAGTTAACAAGGAGCTTCTAACGGCCCCATTTGGAGAGGAGGTCGTGGCCACAGCAGGGTTTTCTCATACGTTTCCAGCTGTCCTTTCCCATGTAAAAACATCATTTTTATTTCTTGACTTCAGGCTAACAGAATTGGTCTTTAGAAAACACAACTGCTGTGGTGTAGAGTATTAATACATAACACACATACGACATGCAGGCACCGTATATCAAGAGTCGCAGCAGCATTTAATGAACACGATCACAAATTGAAACGGTTGATTGGATGCAGTCCACCACACACCCATACCACCACCACATACAAAAGGCACACTGTGCGTCATGCCCTATTTTGGGCTCCGGCAGCTCAGCTCAATTGGCACCGATGAAGTCATTCTCACTGACATGTGCCCGAGTTAATTGTGGGTGAAGACTGACTTGCTGTTAAATTGCACCAAATGTGTGTCTGCTTGCGTTTACACAGTCAACACCACCTTCTGGATGCCGAAGAACATCCAGGTTTATTTTTAAGATTAGTTTACCCAATTTCCCAGGTGTTAGTAGGTAGGTAAGTAGGTATTTACTTTATTAATCCCCGAGGGGAAATTTTTTATGAGAAACTGTTGACATTTTTATTGATACTTTTTATGTCGCCTTCAGTCATCTCTGCATTATTTTGTGTCATATGCTGTTTGGATTGTTCACTTGTCCAACCGTTCACTGAACGGTGTTTGCGATGCTCTCGGACTCATCAGGCTGACAGCTGTTGATACATTTCAGACACTATTTGAATGTTACGCTGCTACATAATCATCCACTGGATATCTGTAATCATTACCTTTTCAAACGGCAGAACATCTGCACCACACGTGAGGATACGGACACCAAGGTGGCTTTTTTTTTGTACGAGTACATATTGTATTTGAGACACCTCTTCACAATGTTAGAATCAAACTTTACAGTACAAATATGTGCACATGTAACTTTATTTACCACATACCTTGGCTGAACTGCATCCACCTACGCTGCATGCCGGAGACTGCAGCTGTAACTGTGCTATTGCCTGCTAATCTTTTCTGACTGAACATCACCCATGCAAAGCAATCCAATGCATCAACGTAACGTATTTCCTTCATAACTTGTTGTGACGGCTTTTCTCTTCTCTCTTCTGCAACTCGACCAACCCTTTCACGAGACCGGCCCCGGTGCAGTCCATCGATGCAGAATAGAGCTTCACTACATTTTGGTGTGCGGATCCACTTTATAGCGGTGGAAAATTCAAACACGGCTATAGTCTGTCCTGCTGTTTGTAAGATGACAATATAGCTTTTAGATGTGCCATTTGTCACGTAACATCAATGTGTTTGGGAGGCGGGGGGGTGGGGGTCTGTTGAGTCATATAAGAGGCAATGATCTCTCGGTACAACTAAACCAGCACCATTACATTCAGCCACATGCACATAAGTAATGTCAGTGAGGCAGTAGGTTCGGGGGTTATGGAGTTCATGCTGAATGGGCTGGGCAGTCGACGAGAGAGAGGGATTTGCTGGTACATAGTTGTGAGGGCAGCACTCTGCATGTTTTCATGTTTTTGTGGGTTGTCGGGTGTGCAGGGCAAGAGGTTAAATAGTTTCCCACCTTTCGATCTGCGATGCTGTGAACTGTATCACAGGATAGATGACTCATGAGGTGAACGCACATTCATTAACAGCTGTACATGTTCAGGTTTAAAGAATCAGCTCGCACATACAGTAAAAGGGGGCTCTGCATTTGTGCAGTCAAAGCACACTTGATCTGCATCTTTAGCTTTGTTCAAACTGCCAGCACAAATCAGGTTTTTGTCACATCCAGATTGTATCCAAATAGAATTTTTAAAGTCTGCAGAGCAAAACAAAAATCCACATGAAACGTGATTTTTGCAAACAGGATCCAAACCACACGTGGAGGTGGTTTGAAATGTGATTCCAATCAGATTTCTGCAGATGCGTCTTAGTTCGGACTCTCTGGTGCCTGAGATTCGATTTATCGCATCATTCACAGCGCAACACTTTGTGAAAAACGTCATCGGACTGACAGTGAGCAGAATCTGTCATAACACCAGCAGAGAGATATCCGAGGGTAGATTTTGGCACTGTGGAGGACAACAACAACAATCCACAGACAGAAGCCGAAATAAATTGTCTGCTGCCATTTCTGTGCCAGCAGCTTGGGATTTTCTGTATCCATATATCAATAGTTTCGTAGTTTCCAAATGAATCTTTGTGGTTTGGAGTTTAGTTTAGACTATATGCCTGTTCCTACTTTAGATATCAGCCCTTATTTGTCTACCGAATACTTTCACCTATACTGGACCCCGTGACCGAGATACTGCCGATGCAAACCAAATATTTCACGTTGCTTCTGCTTCATAATATAAGTTTTCTTCCAGCCTTTTAATGTGCGCCAATGCTTTGCTTCACCAATTTCAGCTTCATTTGACAATGAGAAAATAAAAAAGCAGAAAGCTGAAGAGCTGTAGAGAACAGCCTCAACAGCAGTTAGTGCAAACCTACACATCTCCGGCATGTCATCAAGGCTTGTGGCTCAGTTTACCATGAGATCCCACCCATATTGAAATCTGGCTTTAGGATTGGCACAGCCCATTATGTAATACACTGGTCCTCTCAAAGTTGCCAACATTGGGACTCACTTAGTTTTACTACTTTCTAAAAGGAGAAATACTCTGGAAGTGCTTTAAACAAATAAGTGCAGTTGGTTTCCTTTGGAGAAAACCTTCATCCTTGTTTGCACACAATATGTGTTTCATCTCCAGCACTGATTTATTGAATGTCCTCCTGTGTGATGTGAAAGGTTCAACATGTAAAAAAAAAAAGTTTGCCTCAGTGCGGAATTACACAAAGTCAACTCCTCCTGCCTGAAACTGCTTCTTTTTGTTTTTGTAGGAACTGAAAGACCTGACACAGCGAAATGAATGCTTAGATCTAAAAGGTAAGCATCATAAAACACCACGACAGTCACACGTTATTGTACATGTGACTTGTGGGAATGAGTAGTTTCATCATTTAACAATTTCCGTGTGTGTGTGTGTGTGTGTGTGTGTGTGTCTTTAGGTGAGAAGCTGGACTACAAAGCGTGTGAGTCCCTGGAAGAGATTTTGAAGAGGGTCCAGTTCAAAGTGATAGACCTGGAGCAGACCAACCTGGATGAAGATGTAAGATGACTTGAAATAATCTGCTCGTATATTTTTCTAATTGCTCACCTTCTTACTCCGTCACTACGTTTATATGAATGTTCGACATTCAGTCACACTCCGATCATCTTTTCTACTATCACTGCACTCCCAGGATGTGAAGTGTTTGTCACAGGTTTTGTGATTACCCCAGATGTCCACTTGAGTAAACACCATTAGAGATGTTTGCGTTGTAGTCATGCACAGATAGACAGTTCTGACCACTTCCTGTCACAGAGAGCTCCAATATGCTGAACAGTGCTGTTATCACACAGACACACGCTCCGCTTTTAGCCGCAGTCACAGGATACATTTCTTCAGGGCCGGAAGGTTCATTTTAATTACTGCTCATTGTTTTATTCCTGTCTGGCAAAGCCGTGTCAGTACTTTCACTCTTTAACTGTGGAATTCATTTAGATCCCAGTCGCCTGCTGTTCTTCAGCCCACTTGTAGAAGGTTAATTATCGTCCTGTCCTTTGGGACTCTTGTAGACTGGAGGATATCTGGGATGCTTTCACTTTGTTTCTGGATTTTCAATTGACAGAGTAGGTCGATATATTTTTTCTGTAAAGACGAATTAAAGCTGCAGATGTCCCTAGAAGTATGCACCCATTTTGTTTATCTCACACACAGGCATGAGGACACTCATGCAGGTCACTGGATAAGCCAGACCAGGTGCGTATTGTGATTGGATCTCAGCAGGTGGAAGTGCAGTCAGTATTTCAGGGTAAAAAGTTGCCCAACTAGTTTAAAGGTTACCTAACGCCACTTCTTCCCACTAGTTTAAACAAGCTCAGTAAACAATACAAATAGTAGCAGTTGATAGTTTCCCCTCAGCAAAGGGCAATTCAGAAATTAAAGACGTCCATCCGTGGCATTGCTTCACTTGAACTGAGACGCTCCTTGTCCAGTGATATGTTTGTCATATTCAGATCTAATCACAATGTGGGCATAAGACAAGAGCATATTTTAATACCAGGAGTAAATGTGTCCAGAAGGTGTCTACCTGCGTCAGCCCTGACATTGACTGCTATTCTCTGTAGGGCGTTTCCTCATACTCCTTGTAGGCTGTAGTTTCAGCCCCAAAAGATGTCAACAGTGACAAACACGTCACCCAATTTAGCTCAGCAGTCGACCTAAATGTGAGTTGAGTTGCAGAGTTAAGTAACATTTCATTGTGTAATTTTGCTTCCCCTGAAACAATCGTAGTGCTCAACATCAAGGAGAGTTAAGTGTGAACATGGATTATGTGTCAGGTGGCCAATGAAATATGCAGCTATAAAGATTGCAGTGTTTCATATCCATTAAAACATGGGAATTTAAAGGCCTCCTTAGTTCCCCATGAATCCTACACAGTGAAAACTACTCCTCTTGAAGAGTAGATCCTGACTCAGATGTGAAAACATGAAATCCTGCTTTACATAATGCTGAACATAAGACTTTTCTTTGTAGTTCCTTGTTTTAGGAAATACAAGCTTTACAAAATCCAAACACATTCACAGTGACGTTTGCACTTTTTTCACCCAACATGGAGCGCTGCCCCGGAAATATGAATGAAGTGGCTGAATGAGTCAGTCACTGAGTCACCAGAGAGCAGCAGACTGAGACAAATGTCTAGCCTTGGGCACAGATGAAACTAAACTCTAAAAAGAGAAAATGTTGAGGAAGTGTTGCTGGTTGAGCTGAGATTAGACGGTGGGAAAGAAAAGGAATCGGATGAGGGAGAGGGTTCGTTTCTGAAGAGGTTGTGAGAGGTATACAGATGATGGTTTGATTTGGCAGAGACTCATATCTGCAGTAGTTGCGTCTTGTTGGGGAGGATATGGGAAGATGAAAGGAGTAAAAATTGTTTTAGCGAGATGTTTTGAGGAGCAGAAATGGCGAGTGTGATCACAGGCTGGCTTTTATTGGACTGAATGTGACTCATCTTCCCCCGCCCTGTAGATAAACACACTAGTGTATACTCAGTAATGCCTCCCAGTGTATGAACACACACACACACACACACACACACATTGGGAGATACTGTGCAGGAGCCTGTCTGATTTTGTTACTTTTCATCATCCTCAGAGGAGGATAAACTCATATTATAATCTGGATCACTTCCTGCAATGTCCTGACTGCACACAAGCAAATCCATCCGTGATGGTTTTTTTTGTTTGGTTTTAATTGTCTAATGACCCAGTAGCACAGTTTTCTGTTAAGCTTTGTTTCTTATGTTTTGACAGCAAATAAAAAAAATAAAAAATACAGAATATCCAAATAACCAGCCACCCATCCCCACTTCATTGTCTTTAACACTTTTATGTTATCAGTATATCAGTAATGGAGGAAAGCGATGAACGCCCACAGCTCTACATAAAACCAAAATGAGATTAAAACACTGTGATCACGAGTGCACTTTGACTTTATCCTGCATCACCTGATATTTCACTTTAGTCCTGCATCTGCTCCTCACCACTCAGTTTTATTTAGTTCACACAGTTATCAAACTCTGATGAATCGTCGCAAATCCTCCAGAATATATCTTAAATGACTAGTTGATGAACTAGTTACTTGTGGGACATAAAATTAATCGCCAGTTGTTCAAGCAAAAATGTATTTTCACAACTGCAGCTCTTAAATGGGGGGGAGGGAGGGTAAATTCAATTTTAGATAAGTGAAATTATCCAAAATTACACACAAAATGTTTAGAACTCCAAATATAATACCACTGGACTAAAGTACCCATAGTTAAAGTAGAAAACTAGCTCTACCTCAGCCAGTTACATAATTAAGATCCTGCTTACACACTAATGAATGTCAATTAATAATTTATTATTTAACATAAAATAAAATGTCAGTTGTGCATTTTACTGCATAACTAGTTAATTTTACTCTGCTGCATATATATGTAGGTTTTCAAATGCAGGGTTTTTACGAGGAATGGATCATTTTCACATTGCCGTATTAGTACTTGTACTTTAGTAACTGATCTGAATATTTTTGCTCCCACTAGTTGCAGCACTAGTCTGGAAAACGGGGGGGGGGGGGGGGGAACGGCGTTATATCTTGACGGGAGGAGTGGTGACACATGTTCACTATTTTCATGCATCCTGCTGAATCTTATATTTCACTTTGCAACAGCGAACAGCAGCACGGACACACGAACGTATCCTTCGAGCTGTTGTATCTCTCCTCACACCTGAGGCCCTCGTAGAAACACCTGAGCAGTTCTCACCTGTCCTGAGGGGACTGTTGCCCTGGCAACCACAGCTGCTCCAGACTTTATCTTGCCGCATCTCTCTCAGGGTTTTGACACGCGTGTTCAACTGTGAGATTTGTTTAAACTGTTGGGTTTTCATGTGAAATGGTTCATATATTTCTGCTGATCTGGTTGGCTTCTGTTCCTCTCTCCGTGTGCTGCTCAGGGTGCCTCGGCTCTGTTTGACATGATAGAGTACTACGAGTCCGCCACACATCTCAACATCTCTTTCAACAAGCACATCGGCACACGTGGATGGCAGGCCGCAGCGCACATGGTGAAAAAGGTGAGAGTTCATCTTCCCATATACTAACAACAACCATCTGCAGAGAAACGGGCAGAGGTCATGGAGCTGCTGAGAGAAAGATTTTCTGTCCTCAGAAAGGCAGCTGAAGGGGGACAAGAAAAGTAGTTGTAAAATTAACTACTTATTAAAAAAAAGACAGAAGATCTTTCCTCTGTTTTCTATCTTCTGTGTTTGGTGTCGTGCAACGCTGCTGTTTCCCGTCAGCGCTCAGACATAAGGGTCGCTCTTTGACATCATTCATCATTCGTTTCTGTTAAGAACACAAATGGGTGTCCAGCGAAACACATTAACTTATCGCATTTCAAGCAATATATGTGGGAAAGCACGTAAAAATAACGGGCTGCTGCTTTTTTGTCGTATTGATCGTGTGTCCGAGGAATAATGACAGTATAACCACTCCCCAAAAACAGATGATTTACAGGTTGTTTTTTCTTTGTATAATATTATATGGTGTAAGCAGACGTATGAGAAGATAATAACATTTCCCAAACTAAGCGAGATAAATAAACACTTGATTCAAAAGCATCTTATTTCCCTTGTGTATTAGATTACTAGAATATTAGATATTTTTGTTCAGCTGAATTTCACTGTGATGTCCTGGCAGTGCACCACAGTGAACAAAACTAATCTGTCGGCAAAGCCATAAATTACGTTGCAGTCTTTATTAATAAAATTGTGTCCTACTTATTTGTTGTTGTTTTAGAGTCGGGTCATTACTTCCATCCTAGAGGGAAAAACAACACGCTCTTAATCACAGTTAGTAATGATGCGACAAATATAAAGAAAAATGTAAAGAGTCTCTCCGTAATCATGAGTGTGACTGAGAATCTTATTCGTCATCCGAAAACGGTGTTCCTCCTGTCTACGAGTATTGAGTCTGTGATGACTAATGAAGAGCTGCCCGGAGACACCGCACAAATACTTCAGCTTGTCAAGAAAAAGTCGTCACTCGTTTCAGCAGAGCAAATAGATCTTAATTAATCTGACGAGGGCATGTCCTTGAATCGCTGGATTAAACATGAACAAAAAAAAATAAATAGTATGTCATTGCCTTCGTCTGACCCTTTAGTGTGCATACAGTAGACGTCCCCCTTTGTCACTTTCACAAGTGATTCGGGGATATTGACTCTGATGCAAGTTCCTTCAACCGGAGCGCGGAGGATGCGGAGGTGGAAAATGTGCACGTTTATGTGCGTGTTAACCACCTTAATCAAGAGTCACCTACGTGATAACCGTGGCCTCTGCCTGCAGTGGTCTTGTTTTATTGCTTCCGGAACCAGACGTACACTGATTTCTTACCTGTGCGCGTCTAATCATTTGAGCCTCTGTTGGTGTCCCGTCCCCCCCCCCCTCAGACGAGCTCTCTGCAGTATCTCGATGCCAGGAACACTCCTCTGCTGGACCACTCGGCTCCCTTTGTAGCACGAGCACTCAGGATCAGTGGCAGCCTGGCAGTCCTCCACCTGGAGAACGCTGGCCTGTCTGGCAGACCACTGATGTTACTGGGTAAGACAGAAACGAAAGAGGAGGCTTTCTTTCATTTAAACTTCCGCCTTAATTGAAAACTTTCATCCGATTTAACGTAGAATCGTTATTCCTGAATTTAGTCCTATTTTAATGACTTTCCTCTTTAACCTCTTCACACTTTCTTGCGCCAGTTGTCTTTTAATCTTTTGTTTCTGTGGTCAGCTACTGCTCTGAAGATGAATATGAACCTGCGGGAGTTGTACCTGGCAGACAACAAGCTCAATGGCCTTCAGGACTCGGCTCAACTTGGCAACTTGCTCAAGTTCAACTACAACATTCAGATCCTGGACCTGCGCAACAACCACATCCTAGACTCTGGTACGCAGCAGTGATGGTGCACCAACACATGAAGAACACGATGGCTTTGTAGTCTTGTTTTCTCAGGGTGGAAGTGTTTTGTTCAAGTGATTTGCCCGTAATACATACAACTCAACGTTTCTTGGTCCCTGCTGGGAAGTTAGATCATCTCTGCACAGAAAAAGAACATAACAAGCAATAAAACCAAAAGTGGAACTAAACAAAAAAAACCTAAATAAAATAGAAGCAATGCACTTGTGCAAGTGGTTTGTGTGCACAGAAAGAATGAGGCATGCCGCCTCGTACACACACCAGTAACTAAACCTGGCACAATCTCATATTTTCACAACAGCCCTCTGTGTTTATCAGCTTGCAGGACAAAGGTGTAATGTATAAATAATAATAATACAGATAAAGGCAGTGACGTGTTTTATCATCTGTTCTGACGAGCTTGTCAGGATGACCGTTTCAAACCTCATCCTAAACTTATTATGTTTGATCACTTGGTTTAATTCATATTCTGTTGCCAAACCTTTTCTGCTTTACTTTCTCTTAATTCTTTTATCTATATTTGACAGATGCACAACGCACAGCACCAAGATCATTTTAGGCTGCAGCACTGAGGACAGATTGTTGTATTGATTTTTTTTTTTTTTTCTCCCCCTATCCATATTAAACATACGGCCCAAACTATATTTAACGCTCCCCGATTTATTTATGTTTTGTTGTTCTCAAGGAGAAATGTGTGTTACAGCTGAATTATTTGTGCCCAGCCAAATATTTAGTTTTCCTTCTGTAAGGTAACACTTTTTTTTTCTTGCGGTTTACACTCAAATTCCTCTTGTGATTCGCACAATTAAAAATAAAAAAAACTTTTTGTAAAAGAAAAAGGTGAAGATTGTACAGTAGCTGCCACAAATGTACCATTAACTTTAGTTCACATGACGTTTGTTGAAACAGTGATCTATTTAAACACGTCCGTGTAAATATTGTCTCCGTCTGTGTTTGTCGTCAAAGGTCTGGCCTACGTGTGTGAAGGACTAAAAGAGCAGAGGAAAGGCCTCGTCACGTTGGTGCTATGGAACAACCAGCTCACACACAACGGCATGGGCTACATCGCTGCCGCACTGGTACACACACACACTTACACACTCGCTCTCTCTATCTCTCTCTCTCTCTCTCTCTCTCTCTCTCTCTGCACTCACATAGTGGATAACAGAGTGTGTGTGTGTGTGTGTGTGTGTGCATGTGTGTATGCGTGCATGTGTGTGTGTGTGTATATATATACATATATATATATAGACCATTGTCTAACTTCTTTGAGTAAATAACAGCACAGGGAGGCAGAATTAAATTTTCTCCTCATTCCTCTTATCAGCAGTGATCAGAGTCGAGCTCTGTCCTCTGCTGACTCCCTCGTGCTCGTTGTAACGGCAGCGCCGTCACTGGGTGTGACTTTCGTTTGTTTAGTGAACAGAGTTTACCCGTGAAAAACGTCACCTCGGCCGGAATAGTGACAGGCGGCGGCCCGACCATCCGGCACACATTAAGTAGAAATACGAGGCAGCGAGGATCACGGGATTTCCTCAACACTTGATGCGATCATAAACGTTACTGCGTTTCAACCTCCGTGATGCCTGGAGGATCTTCTTCAGACCAAATAAGATGGAGCGTTTAATTTCACAGATTGATGACTCATATTTGTATTTCTTGAAAGAGACCATTGTCTAACTTCTTTGAGTAAAGTTGGGAGTGACAGTTGTGTGTGACTGAGAGATTATTGCGGCGTGTAAAAAGGTGCTGTGACGTCTGCTTTAAATGGATGTAGGCTCCTTGTTAAAGACACCTGACATTTTGTGCTGTCCTGTCTCAGGTTCTACCTGTCGTACCAATTTAGCTTGGTTGGACTTCCCAGCAGCCTTTTCTAGATAATCCAGTACGCTGAAGTCACTCGTCACGTTTATGTCATCGAGCGATAAAGTCATTACCTCCTGCTCTCAGTTTTCCTTGTGCGACATCAGTTTTTTGTTTTAGTACTACGGTGTTTGTATTTATTAGACTCTGCTGAGTCATCACATTGTCGGCCTTGTCAGACGAAGATAAGCCTTTTCTTTTTTTTGCTGTTTTTACAAATATTGAAATGTCTCGTTGCGGCTTCGTGTGTTACATAGCTCCACTGAATGTTTCCAAACTTTCATAAATAACATTGTTGAATCGGTATAATGCAGCAACTGTTTATTGTGTCTTGATCTCCTTATCCTCAGTTTATTGATGCCGTTTCATTAAATTTGATACATTTTATTGACTTAATGTGTTCAAAGACTCTTTTGAGCAGCAGTGAAGCCTAAATGTTACTCATGTTTGATGAGCTCTTAATGCAGAAATTAACTGCATATTTCCTTCTTTTTTTTTTTTTTTTTTTTTTTTGAACACACAGGAGTTGTCTTTAGATAGAAAAAAAAAACTGGTGTGTCATGTGTAAGTGAAGATTGGCCCACAAAATGTGCCTGTTTGTTTATAAAATATGTCACTGCAACATACAGTTACTAAATTGTCAAATCATGTAATGGTTTTGCTTTTCAGTTATTTCAACATGTGCCTCCATTCATACTGATATAAAAGATCCTACGACTGTCCTGGCTGTTGACTCATAAGCCTGCAGATAACCACACACGTGATTTGGCAACATTTGGTGTTTAACAGTTAGCAGTATTTCGAGAAAAAGCCTGAACACAATATATTAGAGAACATACATAATTACATAAATATAATTGTCAAACTATCAGCAGTGCAGCTCTGGCGCGCTCTCTGATCCTCAAACAGGCAATCATCATATTAGCAGGGAGGCTCATTAAGTGGTAAACTGTTGCCTAGCATTTGTGTAGGACTAACAGTCATATCAAAACTGTTGATAGACGATACATAAAGTAGATACAAAGGCTTTTCTATAAACACATACTGTAGAAATATGAACTGCATAAAATGCAATGTGATTCACATAAAAGCAGATTTTCCACAGTATTTAATCCAGTTAAATGATGTAATACGGATTATGCACAGTTTACATTTACTGCGTTCTCAGTTATTACCCATTGCATTACAAAATATATTCCAGATGTCTATGGACAAACACCAGCTGCCAGAACTTTGATTTTGACAATAAACTTTTTATTTGTGTAAAAGGCGGTTACAAAGTGTTCTACACAGCATTTATTTGTGAAATAGCATACACAGTCAAAATAAAAACATGAAACACTATCTAAAACACAGGAACCAATAAAGCTGCGTTTGCAGTAAAAGCGTCCAAAATGCAGCGATAAAAGAGGGATAGACCTGAGAAACCACCGATTTATTGTAAACAAAAACCAACAACAACAACAACTTTCCTATAAAAGTACATTTTGGAAATGTTATTGATTGAAGTATTTGTTTCTCTCAGCCATGCACCCAGAGCCTGGAGACTCTGAACCTCGGCCATAATTCAGTGGGTAACGAAGGAATCCACAAGCTGAAGGACGGCCTGATTGCGAACCGCTCTGTTCTCAGGCTGGGCCTCGCTTCCACCAAGGTGTCCTGCGAAGGTGAGAATTAGTGTGCGTCTCTCTCTCTCTCTCTCTCTCTCTCTGCTTCAGTTTTTCTGTCGGATTGCGGCATGTCTGACTGCTTCGTCTTTCTCTCGTGTTTTTCCGTAGGAGCGGTGGCTGTGGCCGAATTCATCGCGGAGAGCCCCAGACTGCTGCGTCTGGACCTCCGAGAGAATGAGATCAAGACAGGTGGCCTGATGGCCCTGTCGCTCGCCCTGAAGGTCAACACGTCTCTGCTGCGTCTCGACCTCGACCGGGAGCCCAAGAAAGAAACTGTGAGTGACGGGAATAAGGCACACGGGGGGAGGGGGGATTTCTGTTAAATCAGAGCCTGGTGGAGCTTATTGAAGTGTGCCGTAGACCTCAATTGATATGCAGAAAACTATTGAAAACAAATCACTGACGCCCCTTCACCGTAATGAACGTGGACATTGTACGTGACCGCTTCGAAACACATAATCCAGCGTGCATCTGTAAATACTGCCGTCTCATTTACTCCTGTTTGAACAACATGTCCTAAAAACTGACTGAAATTATTCAGCCTTTTTTCAAATGAAAGATTTCCATTCGCACTGGAAGTGAATGGGCACGATGTTGAGTACTACAGACTGGGTAGGGAAGGCAGATGGACTTACGCAACTTTGATTTAGTTTGTGTCTTTCTGCATTTGTTGACAACGACTACAGCAGAGTAACACTCACCTCTGACTTTTTGTTATGATTTGTGGGGGCGTTTTAAGTCTGTTATATAAACTGACAGTGGAGGGATGACAGGAAACGAGGAGGGGGGAGTGGGGGAGTGACATCAAAAGTCTTCCTCACCCCGAGGCCAGCAGGGCGCCCCAGTCTTAGCTTTTTAAAGAAAATAGTTTTTTTTTTGAAAGAAAGATCATATTAATGAGTAAAACGGCAGATTGAAGGTGCTGACAGTCTGATGGTGTTTGTGTTGCATGTTTTGAGAAATATCGGTTTGTCTTTCAGGTGAAGAGTTTCATTGAGACGCAGCGTGCCCTGCTGACTGAGATCCAAAGCGGCTGCAAGAGAAATTTCATCCTGGCGAAGGAAAAGGAGGAAACCGAGCAGAAGATGAGGCAGTCGGCCTCCATGGCTGAAATCGCCACAGAGGACGGACCCAGGGAGCAGGAAGGGGAGGAGGAAGAACCAGCGTCACAGGAGGGAGGGGACAGAGAGAAGAAAGAGGGGGGGGAGAAAGAGGGTAACACTACAGGAACTGAAGAACAGACGAGCGGCCAGTCGGGAGCGAGCTGCGACACCACTGTTCCTCAATGCGCCCTGGAGTCTGACTCCGACACTGAGGATGAGGAGGAGGTGGTAACGGAGTCTTCTTCCACTTCAAACTCGTCCACTCTCTCCAACCACACTGCTTCTCAAACCCACACAGGGGAAGCACAGCCCCCCCGCAGTGCCTCACGTAAATCCTCACCCTCGTCTGCCTCGCCTGCCGGAGGGACCAGCGTGATTTCCGTCATCAACGTCAGAGAATCGGCAGCTCCTCCCGGCACCCCGCCGTCTCCTGGACGCTGCATATCCGTCTCCAGCCCGGGTAGAGGTCATAAGATTTTCATGGTAACGAGGGTGGAGAGCCCCCCCGAGCAGCAGACTAAAGAAGCCTCGAAGAAGCCCGTCGACTCCAACACGCCCAGGACGCAGCAGCCCCCGCCCGCATCGCAAACGCAGCTGACACGGGAGGAGGCGAAGGAGAGCTCACCTGCTCAACAGACGGCATCAGCAGACGGTGAAATGGTAACGTCCTCAGAGTCCTCACTAAATACTACGCAGACCCACAATCTACAGCCACAGTCTGCAGCTCAGCTCCCGGAGGATTCGACAGACAGAACTTTAGACCCAGACGGGACGGATCCAAGTCGACAAGCACCAGCCCTGCCTTCAGGTTCCTCATCAGTGCGGGCTGCAGCATTTCAGCTCCCCGAGGGGGTCACGGAGGACTCTAAAAGCACCCAACCTGAGCCTACTTGTGGAGAAGGAAACGAAGAAGCGGAGGAGGAGAAAGGTCACGTAGAAGGTGACGGGCAGGTGATGCGCCGGGAGCGTAAGCAGTCAGACGAACTGAATGGAGCCCAGACTAGTTTACCTTCGCAGCAGCATCCGTTAACCTCTGCCCTTGAACAGCTGCAGAATGACCTCGCATCCGCATCAGAGGAGACCCGCTCACCAAACCAAACAGAGGAGGCACTCCCACAACAGGAGAAGCCAGAAGCACCCGCCGGCGCATCAGAAAAGGGGCCAAGCCAGGAGGAGCCGAGTCCAAAGCGGCAAACGGAGGCAGACGAACAGGCAGGAGAGTCTTTCTCTGTCCAGACTGATCAGCAGGAACCGTCTGTCCCTCAGGGGGGAGCCCAGGAGCCAAAGCAGGAAGCCGGAGAGGCCCCGGAGAGTCCCGACGCCGTCACAGCCAGCCCTGAAGCTGATGCTGAAGGGAATCCAGACTCACCGGCTGAGGAGGAGGAATCGGCCGACGAGAGCTCGGCGGACGAGAGCGAGTGTTTTGCTGAGGCAGTCGAGGAGGTGGTCGGCTCAGCTCTGCCCAACGGCCTGAAGCCCGAGTTCTCCCTCCATCTTCTCGACACCGAAAGCCCCAAACCCGGCAGCTGCGTGATGGAGCACGGTGGGTCCCTGTCGCCACTGACCTTTTACTGTTGTCGGTCGTAGGTGCGGAAAGCCGTTTAATAAGAGGCGTTGTGTGTCACTTGTGCAGTGAGTGTGAGCTGTGGACAGGAACTGGAGGAGCTGCTGCTAGAAGCCAGTTTGGAGACGGGGAGAGACGCGCCATGAGGTGGTGAAGCAAACATTCATCCGTATGTACCGACTGTGGAAATACACTCGTCATCGCGCTGTTGATCTGCTGTACAGTTTGTGAGAAGCAGAAACTCCGACTTGCAGAAATAATTACTTTAAAAATGTGCTTCTTTTTTGTTTATTAGCGATCTAATATTTTATTAATAATTCAGTGAAAAAGTAGGTCAAAATGTAAAACTCAAGCAAATATTTCATGAACATGTACATATAGCTCTAGATTTGTTCAAGTATGATCGGCACATGACTTACAATTTATGGATAATTGGATCTGATACGTTGAGGATTAACTCATCTCCTCTCTTGTCCGTCCACAGGGACTGCGGGGGACATGCGACCGCAGCACTCAGACACTTTGTCTGGCTTTCCTTCATGACTGGTTGCCCTACAATGTTTTTGTCGTTTGTTTGACTCCACCTCCAACACAACTTTTCCATAAAGGACAGAAGACCCAGTGTTACAGTCGAGGCTCTGAACATGAACACGCAAGCAAATAGTGGGGAGGACACTAAGGACAAAACCCGCCTGTGGAGCTCGGCTGTGACGGAACAGGGAATCCTGGACACCCACACTACATCAGCCACTGAAACACACACACACACACACGCATATGCACACTGAAGATGAGAAGAGGGGGCGTAAGAGAAAATAAAATCACCCTGTTGTCACTACATTTTGTCATTCTGCAATCTTTACACACAAACTACTGCCTGTGAGAGAGAGAAGAGAGAGAGAGAGAGCGAGATGGAGGACAAAGGAGGGAGAGTGAAACGCTAACCAAAGACGGCACACAGAACGCTCTCGCGGTACTTCCTCTCTCCTGTACACTTCCACTGTAGCTGGAGAAATTAATAGAAATGGTTTTTCATACCGTACAAGGACATATAATGGTGATGATTGGAAAAGTGGGGTTCAGCCAGCAGACGGAAAAACGGTGGCGGACCCCGCTGAGCAGACCTGCTGGCTTTTAAACTCTTGAGGTGGGAGTAGGCGGCTGTTAAAGGCTTTTATATCCGAGGAAGATGAAGATGTTAACGTGTCTGTTTAAATGTCAACATTTGATGCGTCCCCCCCCACCCCCCACCCCCCACTCTAAACTCTAAAGGACCTCTGCCAAAGTGACCTCCCTCCTGTTGCTTTTCTCGTCCTCCGCTCACTTTGGCCCCTCAGGAATCAGCCCCCCTCACCTCCCCACCCCCCCCCCACCCCCCCTCCCCCTCTGGTCAGGACCCTCAGATCTGACGTGGAGGAGCTGCAACTGGCTCCCGCTCGCCTTCGACAACACTGCTTTTTGGAAGTCACAGAGTCGGTAAATTTCTCCCCGCTGAACTTCTGCGAATGTCGGAAAGGAAGACGTCTGCTTTTGGTTGAAGTAGTAACCGTACAAACAAATCTTGTGTTTTTCCTTGATTCTCTGCAGCTCCAGACTCCCATTACTGCTTTGTTGGACCAGCCATTGTTGTGTCTTTAAAGGAAAGCAGCCTGGTCTCTGTCATCATCTCCCCTCTCCTTCCTCCCGCTCCTCAGTCCTCCGCTGCTCCTCTTTCAGTCTCACCTGTCTACTCCTGCTACTCAATCATGTTGCCTTCAATCTCACCACCTCAGATTCATTCTTTTTTTTTTTTTTTGTTTCCCCTGTTTGGCTGCTTTGAGAAATCAGTTATTTTGTATTTATTTTATAGTTATATGAGCCGTTTCTGATTTATTTTTCCCTGTTTCTTCTTCACTCCCTCCTCACTTCATCTTTCCATTTTTGTTTAAGGGTTGCTTTTAAAGATGGCCCCTTTTTTTTTTTTTTTTTGGATGTATATTTCATATTCAAACTAGAGCAAATATTTAGTTTTGTTTTTTTGGGGGACGGGGTTAATCTATAATGGGAGTAAAGCTAAATATGGTTGACTCTTGGTAGCAGTGGAGGTGCAGTAATGAAATCAAACACGAATCCATGTCGAACGCCTCATGCTGTGTGAGGCAGCGGCCATAAGGGGGCGCTGGTGGTTTTCTTTTCCTCCAGACTTAAATGAGCTCACAGCCTGAACAACACCAAGTATTGATGTCTGTTCAAATCCAACCCCTGTCCTCCTTTTTCCAGAACAAGACAGTAAAACTGAACATGAAACGTCAACTTCATGTGTGTCTGTGACGAGAGCTGGTTTGATTTATTTTTTTTTTTATTATTATTTTTTTCCTGAAGCAGATATAAAGGGCAGGTGTGTTTTTCCTTTCCTCTAAATGGAGCAGCGTTCAACACTCCTGCTCCTCTCCACCCGACAGATAGTTTGCCCACCACTGTTTGTAATGCTTTAATTTTTAGACATTTTTAATGATAATTTGTTAACTTAATTGAAATGTGCCGGTAATCACAAGGACATGTATGGCGAAATTTGTTCCTCTCAAATAAATGCATGTAATGAGTAATGACATGACTGAAATGTTTCAATGAGATTCCTCCGTTGGTGGGCCACCAATGAACATCAGGGAAAAAAATGCATCTAGATCAGGTTTGACTGAGATTTTTGGATTCAAAAAATGTTTCTGATCACGGACCAAATATATCAAGTCAATATATCGCTTGTATAAAAACAGTGCTGGTTAATGGGGAAAAAAAAAAAAAAAGCACTGTCTTTAAAAGTAGGGCTTTGTTGATCTGTATCAAATGATGATTACAGCTGTTGTCATCCGGTGTAGTAAAACAAAGTCACCAAAGGAGGGATGAATACTTAATACTGACTCTAAGTGAGCAGTCAGAGAAAAATGACTTTAAAGACGCATTAAAAAAAAAAAAAAACTGTTCAGGTTTGTCAGGTTTAAAATGACCACTTATAGACTGAATTTAAATTCTTGACTCGCAAAAACCCATGAAAACATGCTCTCTCCTCCCTCTTGTGGTAACATATCTTTAAAAATACACATTACATTAAAGTGAGTTGGTGACTTTATGCACTTTGGTACCCGACCTGAGGATAGAAAAGCAAAAATGTAATTTCTCAGACATTCCTCTTTGTTTTGGTTTCTGGGGATACGTTTAGATCACTTGAAGTGTTCCAGGTTTTTTGAAGATTATACAAATGAGACTATTAGCAGCGTAGACTAGAGTCTATAGTTGTGTTATCGCACCTCGAGGAGGGAATATTCCCCCGTTCACATCATGATGTTTCTATGATTACAATGGACTAAGATACTCTGGATTTACGTGCAACACCATATCAATGATCAATACACCATTGATATGGTGTTGCTGAAATGAGGCGTCCACATTAAAATATTTTCACCTACCTCCATATTATTGTCAGATATCTTAGTGTGTTCAGAAAGGTTTACTGGCGTTATTACAAATTGGAAGTTTATGTGAACACTGTTTACGAATCGGAAACTCCAACATGACATGAACACAGCAGGTTTAAAGACGGGGAAAAGTTCTAATCCGTCTTAATTGTTCATTTATCTCTTGTCAGCTCACTGTTTATTGTCATTATTAAGCATTTTAAATTCCTCATTTGACATGTTCATCATCTTTGTTGAGATTTGTTAACATATTAACACGATCCGGTTAGTGTGCGAGGGAAAAGTCTGAGGACCACAGGAGTGTTCACCGTCCCCGGAGGGTCGATGATCCATCTGATGCTTGTTGAGACATTTAAGTGTGTTAACACTTTGTACGGCTAAAGAATAATACAGAAAAGCAACATCTTTTTTTCAGGTGTTACCATTCCTGGAGACCAGAGGCTCTCACCCTGTGAGTTCAGAAAACATCTGCTGCCCAAAATCATGTTCATTTTCCAGATGTTCCTCTGAATCCTAGCTTTTGTTTTACTAATATGTTTCAAGTCTTGGAAAAAAAAAAAAGACAAGAAAGCAAAGATAAAAAATTATTTTTTTTTTAAAGTCCCTCATCTTTAGGCGCATCGCCGAGAGTGACTGGGGACTCTTGTGAACCTCCTCACCTCTCTCCACCGCCACATCACAAGAGGGGGGGGGGGGGGCTGTCGTGGGGTGAGGGTGTGGAGCACAGGGTGGGAGCTCTGCTCTGTATGTGTTACAGTAGGAATTCCAGACTTCACTAATCCACCCCGCCCAACAATGCTCCAATAATACAGAGAGGGCCGATTGTGAGAAAGTCAGACGTTATTATAACGTGACGTTTATTCCCCCGAAACACGCAACACATGGTGCTTTCTTTTTCTAATTAAGACAGCGACTCCTGGAAATAAAACAATGGCCCGGCAAATGTACTTCTATCTGGCTTTGTTATTATTTCCTTTTGGAGGAAAATGTGGACGCTTCCTGCATTATTTTCATTACCAATGAGTTACACTAAGCAGGAAGTCAACAAGAGCACTTCAGTCTCCGTTAAATGTTAATAAAGTCACATCCCATGTTTAAAGTCACTGTTTTAAGTATTAAACAACATGCTCAGGGCCCAATATTACCAAGATGGGACCGTTTAGCAGATAATTGAATGACTCCTCATTATGTTGAGGAAAACAGCAGACGGGGAGTACAGCGAGTTTCGAGCAGTCATTTTCAGATCCTTACATTATTTAGAGGTCAGACACACTGTCGGGTTACTTTGCAAGAAAAAAAACCGAAACTTTCTTTGTGTAGAAGAATTGTCTTTTTCTGAGCCAACCATCTGCAGGAGGTTTGATGTATTTATGACCTCATCTGACTTTGCAAGACAGCAGAAATGTGCATTTCCCAAAATGTCAGATTATTCCTCGGGAACCAAAACAATTACACAATCTTTGATTTGCATCAGTTTTCTCAGCTTTTTTGTTGTTCTTGTTGTTGTTGTTGTAATTTGTCTTTTTTTTTTTTTACCTCCTGTGTTTATCGACTGTCAGCTTACATAAGACATCCATACTGCCAAACAAAAGTTCAATGCTGCTATCAATGTCTATATTCACGCACACACACACACACACACACACATTTGAGTGTATTTTGCTTTGAGTTTTGTAGACTTTCTGTTCAGTATGAATTCCCTCTGTGAGTACACAGAAACTCTGTGACTCTGTCGCAGCGAAGGGTTTTAGTTTTATTGCAACTGTGGAGATCCTGTGAAATTCTGGTTGAATTAAAACATTTCCTGATGCTCCGTTTGTCGTCCTGTTTTCTGTTTTTCGTAGCTCATCTTCTGGCCGGAAAAACCCCTGAGGCTTATCTCATGTCCACGTCGGTATGAAACATGTGATTGTGCACCTCAGGCCAAGTGTCTGATGATCCATCAGCGTGAAGGTTTCTTTCTATTATTTGATTACATGACCAGCAGTTACTCTCCAGCAACTCATCAGTAAGCAACGACTTCTGCAAACATACGAAATACAAGTAGTGAAGCTTTAATTCACTCGGTGTATAATTAAAACACGTCTTTCGATATCGCACAAACAGCGTGTAAAAATGGAGGAGAGAAAGAGGGACAACTGTAAAGGTGTCCGGTGAATCCGTCTCGGGGTTCCTGTCCTCCCACGTCCAGTTCACATTGTCCCCCAGAATGTTCTATATTTTCCGGATAAGGAGACATGCCTGCCTCTTCCTTCAAACGTGCCTTGGACCACCAGACTGTCTCCGTCAACAGCCGTAACACACCTTGCTTTATGGTAACAGAGCCGTCAGGAGGTCACGGTGACCTCGTGAGCTGGAGGCCGGATTAATGAGACGGGGGAGACCCGACGATTAATGAAAGCATCTTCACATTATTAATTCTCAAACCTTGAGTCGTTTGGAAGATGCAGGCACATTTCTGCAGCCACTATAGCTGGTGAACATTAGCAGGCAAAGACCCACGCACGGAGTCGGTGGAGACCAGACTGAGACCAGCTCCATATCGCTGGATCTGCAGGCAACTTACGAAGGTGATAACGTGTCAAAGTTGTGTTTTTAGATCGCCGCAAAGTGTCCGAACGGTCAACCGCGGCAGCTTTGAGGTAATACTTCGTAGAAACAAGCAGGCAGGGCTGCAGGCTGCTTTGTGGGTGCTGAGGGTTTAACCAAGCTGCCTGTCTTGTGGCCCTTCTTTCTGTTTTGGGGACAGTGGCAAGTGATCAAATGCTTCCTCGCCGGGTCTCTCCTTGGGCTTAGCCGTGCCTCAGGAATGTGCTGGCATGCTGTTGGAACAGTAGGGATTTATCTGTGGTGTCAGCCCCTATCTGACCTGTTGATCCGCAGTCCAGTGGACTGAAACAAGCCTCTGCACGCTGGCACACAGCAGCAAGGGCTGATGGGATGGCAGCGTCATCCGGGGGGAATCATGAGAGGGGCACGGAGAGGGTGCACCACAGGGATAATACTCCTAATAACAAGATAATAATAGCGCGTACACTAATAGTGAAGCTACACTGAGAAGGTTAGTTTAGCCGAGCATGAACACTGAAAACAGGGAAACAACACGTCCAAAGGTAGCAAACTCCACCTACAGCAGCCATAAACCTTCCTGCACGTTCTGGTTCATTTACTCAGTGAGCTTTCAAGCTGCAGGTCGTTGGTTTTTTATTACCTTTAGAAAGATGAAGGGCAGCTGTTGATCCCTATTTCCAGAATTAACGCCGGACCATTTAAATATATCGCTGACTTCTACTGTAAATGTTATCATAAGCAATAATAATAATAATAATAACAAACTCAAGTTTGTATAGCACCGAGAAATGCAGTTGTGAAATGCGCGTTACAGAAAGAAAATGACATGCAGTGCTTCACGTAAAGGAACATAAAACCCAAAATGTAATTATCACCAGTGAACAGAGAGAAATGTAAAAAGCGGCAGCATCTTTGTTAGAATCAGACGGTGCTGTTTCACGCTATGTTCTGCTTAATTGTTGAAGGGAAAATCCCAGTGGAGAGGAACATCAGAGGTTTCTGCTCCGTTTCATGGCTACATACCAAGAATGAAAAAATATGTTTCACCAGCGACGGTCCACATAAACTTCAAATATTGACAAACGAAATGATTAAATATGACTAAGATGGGTACAGGTTGTGTGCCTAGGGTGTTGATCATTCATTCCCCTGTTGTGTAAGTTGCAGTATATCGTCACTAAAAGCTGAATCAGTTTACTTATTTCGAAATATAAGAAAATGTCCAGTAGCCTGATGTTTCCAGTACATTCAGGTGGAGCAAAGACACTGAGTCCATCTTTGAGCTGTAATTCTGCTCTGAATGCAAATATCCAAAATGCTTTGAGGGCCAGCAGAGCTGGGAAGGCCTCACCTTATGATGGGATCCGGTTATGTAACTCCTGACAACACAATGGGGATTTGATTAGTGCAAATTAGCCTCACTTGATCTGCTCAGAGAGTATGAAGGGTGGGTGGGCTGTGTGAACGTTTGCTGAACGTATTTTCTCCCACCAACCAGCTGAGGAGGGAATGCAAACAGGGATAAGTGAGGAGAGGAGATGAGAGCCCGTCCCCCCCCCCGCCCCCCTACCGCCCTCCCCAGCTCACATGACTGTGATTAGAGCAGAGGAGGAGTGTGGTGGGACAGAGAGGGAGATATGGTGAGCACGATGAATGACATTTTTCTTGATTTTGCCGCACAGATCACATCCAGGAATCCGGCTTGCCTTTGATTACTGGCCGAGAGTCGTCCACTTTTCTGGGGTAATTCAACTTTCAGACACTTTTTTTTTTGTACACCTTGTAACGTTGTTGTGTGTTGCATGCCGGTTTAGTCGTGATAATGTCACACTGTGCCAATCTTGTTTTACAAGTCAAAAGTCGTGCATTTAGAAATTTTACTTAAGTGGAAAAGTATTCGCGTCAAAAGTGTCTTGAAGTACCAAAAGTAAAAGCACTCATAATGCACACCGTCTGTCATCTCAAAATCAAGTAGATGATGTATGCATTTGCGACCTGCAGTGTAGACATCTGAGTGTGTGTTCAAGAAAAGGGGATCATTTTAAATGACAACACCGGATTTTGTGGATTATCCAAAGTGAATTATTAATAATTGCATGTTTGAATTGGACAGCATGGGTCAGAATCTGCACCTTTTAATAACACTTAAATTCAGATTGACAGTAGAAGTACGGCTTCAACCAACCTGTCCAGTTTCAATTTGCGTCCATATGTGTCCAGACTCATATTATATATGAAGACTTTGAAGGAATCCTGATATGTGTTCACATGATTGAGCAATAAAGCAGATGGACACCGGACAGTGCTTCAAATATGGATGTTGCCGCAAAGAAGCTACAAACATTAAAACATGGATGATTCATCTCCGACCCAACAGCACAGCAGGTCTAAACAGTCACCACAGTTTCAAAAAAAAAAAAAAAAAAAAAAATCTCTTCTGCAAGAGAAACTGAGCACTGACCATTGTGGAAAACTATTCTGGAAAAAGAAAGAGACACATCAAGAGGACATGCAGACGAATGTCTAAATCTTGATTTTTCATGTGTTGCTTTTTTAAATCACATTCACACCAATGTTTGACTCCTTTTAATATTACACAACCTTGAGGTTGTAAGAACACCTGATTTTGCGTGTGTTTGAATATACTTTTATGTGGCCCTGTACCCTCAGTTGCAGGTATGAAGGTGCGACACTGGTGCATGCTGGGACTGACCATCCTGCTGCTGATGTGCGAGGTGGCCGTCAGTCAGCTGTGCAAGTCCCTCATCACCCTGGTCGATGGTTTCCACACGCTCTTCATCGTCATGCACATGGCTCTTCCTCCTCCCCAGACTGTAAGCATGATCAAGCCTCCCGTCTCCTCTTCGGACTCCTCCGCGTCTCCTCCACGCGCTCCTTGCCCCTCCTCAGCAGCACCGCCGCCACCTCCCACTCTGCCTGCAGGGCCGTCCGTCGAGCCTCCGCCCGCCACCCGGACCGCCACGGGAGGGTCAACCGACCCGGATCAGCCCCAGTCTAACACATTGTCCGCGCAGGTCAAGCTGCGTCCGCTTTTCTCACCAGTCTCTCCTGCAGCTCCGGGCTGCGGCTTGGCCTTCAGCAGCAGCAGGATCCAGGCTGTGGGGGGGTTCTTCTCCACCCTCATCCTGACCTCCCTGTGCATCTCTTACTTCATGGAGATCATCAGCTTCTGTCTGGAGCCACACCCGGTGCAGCGCCCCCCGTTGCTGGTGGGGGTCGGAGCTGCCGGTGTGCTCCACAAGGTGCTGGTGTTTGGGCTGAACTGGGACCAGCTGCGGGATGAGAGGCCTGGCGGTGACGCGCAGCCGGAGACTGAATCTCACCTCGAAGTGAACCACAGAGGTAACGAACACGAGGAGTGATGGACGTTTAAAAAAAATAAAAGTAAAGCAAAATGTAAAAAAAAACAAAAAAAAAACTGTACTCAACTTAAAAAAACAAAACAGTTATTATACATTATTGGAAACTTTTTGCAGAGAGTTTGATGAAAGGATTTTTTTTTTTTGTTCAACAAGGTCACCACAAATCTGCAGCAGCTGTTAGCTTAGCATAAAGGTAAACAGGGGCGAACAGCAACCTGGCTCAGCCCCAGACCGCAACATCCACCTACCAGCTGCTTACTTATTAACACTTGTATGGTGTTAGTTTGTTCCACACAAAAAAGCAAAATGTCAAAACAAGATGTTTCCAGTCTTGATGCTAAACTAAGCCAACAGGATGCCAGACCAGGGAGCGCCATTGATTCTGAATCCTCTTAACTTTTACAAGAACTTAGACAACAAGACACCCAGCTTCAGATCCAGAACCAGATTCTGGTCCATTTACAATAGCTGACAATACATTTGATTATTTTAAAGTCTAATATTGATTAAAAAAAAAAAAAAACACATCGATGGTTGCTGGAATTTCTTGAGTGTGTGGAATCTTTTTGTTTGTTTATTATTATTATTATTATTATTATTATTTTATTTTATTTTAAATACTGTTACACACATCAAACATCTCGTTTCCGTAAGAAATATGCTCAGTAACCAATAAAGATGGATATAAAGTCAGAGTGAGTTAGTGTGTAGGGATATACTCGTATGTAAAAAAAAATAAATAATAATAATCTCCAGCTCCAAAAGAATCCGCGTGCAGGTTGATGATGTTGCTCTGACAGCTCCGCGTGTATATTCAGCTGCAGAGGGAGATCAAACAGTGAGCGTGTTTGTTTGTTTATTTTTGTTTTGTTTTTGTTTTCATTCCTCTCTGTTCGACTCCCACAGTCTTGGCTGAAGAGGAATCCAGAGACGTCAGCCAATCCCAAAAAGTCCAGCCCGCCGCGGCGGAGGACTCGCTCGTCCTCTGTAATCCTCGAACCTCCGGCATCCCCGACGCCGAGTCCGGAGCCCCGCGGCCGCCGGTCGTCCCGGAGGAGAGCGGCGGGGGAGATTTGAAAGACCGCGACAGTGGAAGTCACTCACGGGAAGGCGCGGCGGTTCCTAAATACGACACCTGCACGGGGCGTCTTGGTAAGAAATCTCTGACCCCCCCCCCCCCCCCCCCCCCCCGACTTAATGTCACAGAGAGAAGAGACGCAATCCGAAGTGACTTCTGAATTCAACACCTTTTTTTTTTTTTTTTTCCCAAAAACTCGGGACTAGTCTCGAGTCAGAGTTGTTCGTAAAGGACAACGAGACGTATTTTTTGTTTTGTTTCCCTTCTCGTTGTTTCGTTCCCTGTGTTTTCTCTTCAGCAGCTCTGATGCCCACAAGTGCAAAGTTCTTGAAACGCTTCCCTTTTTTTTTTTTTTTTTTTTTTTTTTTTTTTTGCTCTTTTCTTCCGTTTCAGAGAGTCCCGGAGCTGAAAGCTCGTCAGTCCGCGAGTCCTCTCGTCGCACCGAGAGACCAGAGACCGGCCGCCTCCTGTCATCCGTCTTCGTCCTTCAGGGTCTTTTCACGTCCCTTCTGGCTCTGATCAACAGCTTGGTGATGCTGCTGGTCGCCCCGGAGTTGCTGCACGGCTCCGGATCCTGCAGCCTCCTGGTGTATCTGGATCCCGGCCTCTCCCTGTTGGCTGTCGTCACACTGATCGCTACAACTCTGCCACAGGTCACTTGCGTCTTTGCGTCACGCGTGTCGGGCCGCTTAACACCCGGGTTTAAACCTAGAAAGGTTGTTTGTTCGCATCTGCCCCTCCCCCCCCCCCCCCCCCACCGGACCCTGTGCTTGAACTGTTGTTTCACCGGTAAATCTGTGCAGGTGTACAGGTACAGCCTGCTGCTGCTGCAGGCCACGCCTCCACACGTCTGCGCGTCTGATCTCGGACGGAGGATCGCGAGCGTGCCCGGAGTGCGGGCGGTGCACGACCTGCACGTCTGGCAGTTAAACGAGTCCCTGTCGGTGGCCTCTGTCCACGTGCACTGCTACGACGGGTTCCCAGCGGACAGGTGAAGACACCGTCTGTCTTTGCAGTCAGTAGTCGACAGGTCATTCTGAATCTAAACAATCTAAACATTTATATCAATATCATTTTTTTTAAATTTTATTTTAGGGATGTTCTTTAATGCGGCACCCCGGAGATTTCACGTATCACACGATCACACACTCATAAACCACGTTTGGTGGTTGTGGCTGGTGATCATAAAGTACAAGTCTTGTCCAGGTTAAAAATTAAAAAAAATTAAAAACACGTCATATTTCATGAACGCAGAATCGTTTCTCCTTCGTCCAGGTGTGCTGATCTGGTGTCGGCGGTCACTAAAGTGCTGCAGGGTGTCGGGGTGACGTGTTGCACCGTGCAGCCGGAGTTTGCCTCCTGCTCTGCACCCTCAGCGGGCAGCGGGGGTGTCGTCCGCAGAGGGGACCCCTCCCCGCCCCCTCTCCCGGCCTGCAGGCTCGCCTGCGGGAAGGCCTGCGCCGGGAACATGTGCTGCTCCCTTCTGGAGGAGGAGGAGGAGGAAGAGGAGGAGGAAGCCGGGGGCCCGCTGGCGCCACCAGCTGGGGAAACAAAGGAAGAGCCTCAGACTCTGGTCATCGAGAACACCTTCCTCTGACCGTCAGCGTTGTGATCTGTGTGCGCCGATGTGGAGGTGAAGACGGTGAACTGATCTCAATCATCTCTCTCCAACTCTGCCTGCACTTTTATATTCAAGTGTTCTGATAGTTTCGGGACATTGACGAGGTGCTACTCCAAAGATGTTTCAGTGAAATTCAGTGAGAATGAGGCCTTTATTTTTTATTTTTTTTCCCCACGTGTTGCTTTGAACATTTGTTCCTGGAAACTCTATATTCTCCCTTATGTTTATATTCATATTAAATAAATGATACTACACTGTGTGTGTGTCTTTGAATTTTACAATAATGTATAATGTAAGCCTTAATAATGTCACACAGTGTTTATGATGGACATGAATTAGGTGCGAAATAGATTTTAAATTAATTATAATTTAGCAAACTGCTCCATTGAAATATCACGTGCATATTAATACATCAACAATAACGAACCAGTAATATGATAATATAACATTGGTGTTGTTAATACTCCTGTGCTGTTACTTAAAAATTGAATTTTAAAGGCAGAAATGTTTGACCACGTGTTCACCTGTAATGCAGTATTTCTGTAGTATCTATGTGTACTTCAGGGTGTGTGTAACGCTTTGCATCAAGTCCTTCAATTTAGTATTCAGAAGCAGAGTATAAATTACTAATAATACATCGTAATAGGTTAGGTTAGGTAGTTACTTTATTAATCCCCAGGGGAAATTTTTTTTCGCTACAGCAGCATACAGAAGCAATAAGATAATAATAGAACAATGGAAAAGCAATAAAATAGCAGTAAAAATATAAAATATAAATATAAAATATAAAATGCACAGTATATGAAGTGGTTATTGCAGCTATGGGAGCGTTTGTAAAGTCTATAAATGTCCATAACTTGTATTTTACTACATTTTCATTACTTGTTTATACACCAACTTGCACGTTTAATGTAATCAGTTACAAGTTTTTGCTTTTGCAGCTATGACGCATTTAGAGTCGGTCAAATATGAGTAACCGCGAGCCTGTCGCTCACCTGTGATGACGTCACGATAAGCTTTGTACATTCAGCCAACCAAAACGCTTCTGCTTTGCATAAGACAGCGCAGACCCGACATCGCGTCTCGTTTTTGTGTTTACTAGACAGGCGTGTGGCGTGCGGCTGTAGCTTCCTGCACGCGATCTGTTACTGATTAAAAAAAATAAAATAATAATAATAATAAAAAATAAAAAAAAAAAAACTGACGGAAGTGGATTTGTGAAACCGTGACTTAAATGTCTGTCGCCGCTGAAGGATATTTATAGACCTGGAGACCATTGTTTGAGTGCCCGGATGAGCCTCGGTGGTCCGGGGTGCAGGCTTCAAACCTGTAGCTGCTTAGCGGCAGAGTGGTTCAATTCCACCTTCCGGGCGGAGAAGAAGCGCTGCTCCGCCTCGAAGCCTGATTTCATCCCTCATGTTAATCAGGAACCGTTTCTTCGTCCCTCAAAGCAACACGTGTGAAGCTTCAGCTGTTCCTGACGTTTGATTTTTACTTCCTCTCTCTCTCTCTCTCACTTTTCACAATAAAAGTTCGTCTTCATCATTTCACTGCAGCATTTTTTTTTTATTATTATATGACGAGTTACGTCATAGGTTTTTAGATACAAAAACGTGATTATGTTATAATGTTGTTGTTATGATGTTGCTGTCAATCCAACACGATGTCAAACGCAAAACGTCCCTGTCGTGCGTGTCGGCGAAACTTTAAACCTACCGGGACAGAATAATTTCGTCCCGCGAGGTTTTAACATCTTGTGACGTCGAAATAAACTCATCAAACTATCTGCAGTTTTATTTATTTTTAACCAGAAATTAATATATTTTCATGCTCTCTGTTTAACACACAATAAACAACCGTTTTTGTGGTGTTCAGGAACAGCGTCCTCTGATGCCTTAATTTGAAAATCCTTTACGTCATCTGGCCCCGCCCCTTCCTCTTACGTAACCAAGATGGCGACCGTTTAGGGTGGTAAGTGCCCAGCGTTTCACACTTCTTTTTTTTTGTGTGTGTGTGTGTCCAGTTTTGAGTGCATTACCCTGGTACTTTAGTGCCCCGCCTGCTTCTGTACGGACAGTGTGAATATGCACTCAAAATAGTGAGTGTTAGTACACGAGTACGATATCTGGAGCACGGGAGATTCTTCATCCGGTTTGTCCGGAAGAAAAGGTAGATTGACAGCTTGTATGGGCCAATCATCAGCAAGGGGCACTCGCCCGACATCCAATCGTGTTCGTCGTCAGCGTAGGCGGGCCGATCAACGCGGAAACCAGGCTGTGTGTGTGTCTGAGGATGCACGATGTCCTTGCCTGCTGGATTTTTTTGAATAACGTGGATTAAAAATATAACTTTGCGTTTGGTGGAATTTAAAACGGTCATATTGTCCTGGTAAGGACTTTTAAACTCATTCCTTTCAGACATGTCAGAAGCCTCGTTTCAGAAAATGAACCATGTTTTGTTAGCCTGCTAAACGTTATGAAAGTTATTTAGTTAGTTATTTATATTGTTTTATGAGTTTCTCTAAAATTAACATTCACCGATTTGTATCGAGCAACTAGCGGCTGGAAACTCCGATAGTAGCGCGGAGCTGTTTATTGACAAAGTCCATTCAATCATTTACTTCACTCCACAGTGATTTATTTATTTATTTTTTTAATAATGATTGTAATAGTGTTAAAACCCTTCGTTTGAAATTCAATAACAAGGCTGAAATACTACCAGGACAAAGACACCGGGGGGGTTTGGGGGGGCCCAGGGCCCCAGACCTTCCGGATCAGGTTGTGTATGATCATTTAGTTCATTACAAAAAGTTTATAATATGATGCTTTAAACACTGAAATGGAAGTAATGTGGCTCCAGTCCTGAGTTGTTGTTGTTGTTGTTGTTGTTGTCGTCACGCAGCTGATCCAAAGCTGGTCCTTCGACCTGCCCACCGACCTCAATGACATCAGGCGCCCCGAGAGTGTCACCCAATTCACAAAACAAACACAATAAATACAATTAAACAAGCAAATGATGAACCTAAACAAATAACTGGCAAAAGAAAATTCTATGAAAACCCAACCTAAACAAAGCTGGGATCCAAACTCGGATCAAATTAATAAATATTAGAAAAGCCATCAGAGAAAGAAAGAAATAGCTCCCACAAATTTATGAAAAGAACTGTTGGGTTTTCTTTTTAAATCATTATATTAAAAAAAGGAACATTATAACTGTTAGAAGCTCAAAACAAACATTTGAACCTTTTGGGCAATTTAGCATTTTTCCTGACATTTTACAGTTTAAACAATGCGTCAATTATAATAGTTTTTACTTATAGATTCCGTCATCACGTGGTCCGTTGATTCATTATGTCACAGAAAGACTTTTTCTGTTTCAGCTCTGGACCGACTTATTTACACATTTTCACCACATGAAAGAAAAGAGGACGAGCTGTTCCACTTTCTTATTTACTTACAGCGTCTGCGTGATGACGTGGTGAACTTGTTCCTTCTCTGTCTTCCAGATTTTGCATAAAAAAAATTTAAAAAAAGAGGAAGAAAAATAGCACGTCATGCTTCATAAATACCCCGCCAAAATCTGGGAGGCCCTGAAACTGAAGCAGGGCATCTACACTCGTCTCCCCAAACACTACCTCAAGTCCCTGGAGCACAAAGAGATCACGCCCGTCCACTGGAGGCCCCTGGGAGTCCAGTACCGAGCCAACCCAAATACGGGCCTCAAAGAACGGGTGCAGGATGTCCCGATCCCCATCTTCTACCCTCCAGAGTCCCACGACGGCCTGTGGGGGGGGGGGGGGCTGGATATCGGGCTTCAGATACGCAAACAACGACAAAGTGAGTCTCCGGGAAGAGGACTTCTCTCTCTCACCGCTACGATTCCCCCCCCCCCCCCCCCCCCCCCATTTGACTTCCTATTATGATTATCGTTGACTACCGTCTTCACGGTTAGTAAAAAAAAAAAAAGGACCAGCAGTGTTGAAGTATGATGACGGCAGGTGATGTCATACAGTTGTGTGTTGAGATTTTAAAACCGGAGGAAGCTCAGATTTAAATCTCTTGACTCGTTTAAGGTTTTCACAGAGTTCATCACGCGGTTTTTTTTTTTTCATCGCGGTCGAGACGATCAAATCAAATGGAGTTCCCTTAATGCTGACGCTGCTCGTAATGTAATCTCGTTTACGCTCTAGTAACTTTTCGGCGTTATTTAAAGATGCCGGTTTGACAACAAATCCCGCGAAGTGATTTTTTTACCGTTGCACAAAAGCCGTACGCGTTTGACGTTACTGATGTCTCAGCCGCGTCTCCGTTCAGATGTCCAATCGCCTGAGGAAGACCTGGAAACCGCAGCTGTTCAAGAGAGAGCTGTACAGTGAGATCCTCGATCACAAGTTCACCATCAGCGTCACGGCGCGCACTCTGGACCTCATCGACGCCGCCTACGGCTTCGACTTTTACATCCTCAAAGTAAGAGGCCGTCGTCCCGCTGCCGCGGTTGTGACCTTTCGCGGTTGTCGGTTTCGGTCGAGACTCTGATGTCCCAGCTCCTTTTCAGACACCCAAGGAAGACCTGAACTCCAAGCTGGGGGCGGACCTGATGAGGGCCATGCTGCTCCGCCTGGCGCGCAGGGACACGGAGCTCTACCCCAACGACCCGGCCAAAAGAGAACAGGTCTACAACAAATACAAGGTCCGTGAGACGCGTCTGAATCCGCGGAGGAGCCCGACGTGACATTTGAAACCGACTTACTCTTGATGTCCGTGTGGCTCGAAGCGCAAGGGAATGACGCGTTTTGCTTGTCTTTCCTCCCTTCTGCGCGAGCAGCACTTCGAGATCCCCGAGGAGGAGGCTGAGTGGTTGGGTCTGAGTCTGGAGGAGGCCGTGGAGAAGCAGAGGCAGCTGGAGCACAAGGTAACAACAGTCCTTTTCAGACTGCGGTTTTAAAGTGACGGATGTTTGACACCGTATCTACAGAAAGAGCCGTAAAGCTCGCGTGATATTGGACAAAGCGAGATAAACATGATACGACAACAAGGGAGAGGACCGTTTGCTGTTGTCTCACTGACGACATTTAAACCTTATTTTGCCGTTGAAGACCAAATTAGGCCCAAACTTTCAGGACCTCCTACTTTATTAGAGAAAACGTGTTTTATAATGTTCAATCGTGATAAAGTTGACCTCCTATTTGCATATGATCTTCATATAAAGAGATTTGCTAAATATTTATTTCTTTGTCCGTGCTGTTGGCTTTAATAAACATTAAAAGTATCAGAACCCGACTATTTTATTAGTTGGCTGATTTTATTGGGACAGTTTTATATGTTGTTCAATATTAAAACTTCTTTTTACAGAACAAAATGCAGGAAAAATGCTTGAGGTGAATTAGAAGTTGTTCTATCTATGTGATTTTTATTTATAGTCATTTAAAAATAAATAATTTCTGGTAAATACTATCCCAGTGAAGTTTACTGTTTCAGCGCACTGATGTCATGTTGGACAATAAAGTTTATCGCTAAACTGCATAATATCCTGCCTCCATTAAAGATCTTTATCACAAGTGTTTGATAACCACATTTCGGTTGATACATCGCTATCAGAATTTTTTTTTTTTTTTTTAGATTTCCTAATATCAGTTTTGGAATAGCCCCCCCCCCACCACCCCCCAAAATCCAGCGTGGATTGGGCTCTAGCAAATATAAGAGTCTCTGTTGGTCAGATTATTACTTCGGTCACAACGCGAGGGGAGAATTTAAAGACACGACTCTCCTCAACAGCTTTAAAACCTCTCTTTGACAACGTTTCTTTGCGTATTAAGCCTCGTTTTCCTGGTAAATAATAGATGCTGGTTGACTGGTTGAATCTGAAAAGTGGTGTTTGTATCTCTGCATGTCTTTTTTTTTTTTTCTCTCTCTCTCTCTCCCTGCACGTTTAACCTCGCGCCGCCACGTCCTTCACGTTCACGGGACGAATCTCAATTCAGACTCGCGCTGCGTCGAAAGAGAAGCGGGAACGTTGCTCGGCCCAAACTTGTCGTGACCTTCGAATACAAAGTGACCGGACGCGAGAAGGACGCGTTAAACCGCGGGGCCCCGTTCTTTCTCTTCGTAAGGGGAACGCTCGCGCGCGGCCGGCGGTTCGCTGCTCCCTTGCAGGTTGTGACTGGGTTTTGTGTGACTCTGGCGTTCCAGGAGCCGGAGCCGGTGTTTCAGGCCTGCGTGGACGAGCTGGTGGAGGAGCTGCACATCAAGAAGCTGTCGGAGCCGCATCTGATCGAGAAGAAGTGATCGGCCGAGACGGCCGAGGCGGAGACCGAAACGTGAAGTAGGTTTGAGCTGCGGAGCTCCTCCGGATCGCGGTGGGACTTTTAAGGCGCCGTCGTTCTTTTTGTAGGAACGTTTTCTGCACCGAACGCTCATTCGGGGGAGCTCCTGCTGTTTCTGCTTTTTATTTTCAGCGACGCAACAAACAAAAGTCACGTCGGACTAATGCTTATTTATTTCCAGTCGGGATTTCTTCGCCTTGGCATTTAACAGCCTGGCGTAAGACGGTTTAGGGAGTACAGAAAATGCGTCTGTCAGTGTAAATACTCTCCAACCAGCTGTACGTGGATATCGTGTACGGGGATATCAAAAAAAAATAAAAGATCCCTTTTTTTTTTTCCCCTTAACCGTCGCGTCTGCTCGTTTGTTTTCCGATAACTATTAAATCATTTCACTATTTACACGACTCACTGATTTGCTGCACGACCGTAGGCAAATAGCAAAAATAACATAAAGGAATAGTTCGACATTTAAAAATCATTTTTAAAAAGTGCAAGTAATGCAGTTTTGTTTGTACTTTCATACTATTTCATTTTTCTACTTTTCTTTACTTCAGAGGAGAATATTTTTTTTATTGTATTCGTTAAATCTCTTAACAGATTCAAATTTACATACAAACCCCATGAACAGATTAAACAACCAAAAAGTATTTGAAGTGGTTATAATTTGCCTCCTGTGCAGCCACATCAGCAATAACATTATTTATGTATGGTAAGTAAATCCTCCAGACACTTCTCCCACCTCGGCTCATTTAAACTCCGAGCGAGAAATCAAATAAATATAATTCCCAAAATGTAAAATGATTCTTTTTAAGCTCCAAAACGTTTAACCACCTTTTCCGCTGTTGTGAGTGTGTTTGCCCGCTAGGTGGAGACAAAATGATTTAAATCAGTTAAGGTCGCCATTTGAGAGAGCAGAGGCGAAGGTTCACACGTCACATTAACCGTGCACGCTCCCAATACACCAGCAGTGGTGAAGTGAAGGTCCTTAAACGCTGCTAGAGTTCACCAGTTGTGGAAAAGAACATGTCGAGGCTCAAAATAAGAATTTTGTTTTTAAAAAAACAGACGTTTCTGGTTTCGTTTTCAGCGCTTCATTGTCAGCTGGTGTTTTGTCGCTCTGCGGTTGCGGCCTCGATGCTGCGGGAGGCCCGGCGAGTACCTACTAGTCCGGGGACTCCCGTGGGTGTTGTAACCAGGCAACACAATACAAAATTTTACCTGTCACCTGTAAACAGAAAGGCTCCTTATATAGCGACAAGCCTCTGTGTGGAATTCCCCTCTCATATAGCACATGAGGAAGCTCTGAAGTGCCGCCACACGAGCCACATTTGGTCACCTTTCTGTTTTTTTTTTTGAGTGACTGATCACAGGAGCGTCTCTCGGCTTCATCTTCTCTCCTTATCAGACAAAAGAGGCTCCAAAGTTAGTGACGTTTGACTTTGGAGGGAAGAAGTATTTAGATCCTTTACTTCAGCGAGAGTAGAACAAGTAGAGTCTTTTTTTAAGTAGAAGAACAAAAGTAGACTATTAGCACCACAATGTAGATACTTAAAGTAAAAGTACTCATTATATCACTTTAATGTTGCACCAGGAGCTAATTATGATAGTTTAGCTTAGTTTAATTTAATATTATTCTATTTTTTATTGTGCATTTTTCCATTTTTATATTTAATATTTTTTACTACCTCTATTTTTTATTGTGTTATTTTTTTATTGCTTTGCCCTGTATCTATAAATGCTGATGTAGCGGAAACAAATGTCCCCTTGCGGATTAATAAAGTATCTTTCTATCGATCTATCTATTTATTTATAGTTTTTTAATTATGTTGTAACTGTCATGTGCATTACATAAAACTAATTTCATAGTCATGCTGTTACCATTATTTTATGGGATGGTAACATCAGTCCAAGAGTGAATATTACACTTTGGCCAAGACTGAAAAATCTGGACTGAGCAACTATTGGATGGATATCTGTGAACTACAGACATTCATTCCTCTGACTTTTTGTCGGCGCTACCGGGTTGACATTTGTAGTTTTAAATATATGATATATTTATACAGGACAGCACGGTGCCGGTCTATCGTCTACCATAATGTGTGCGATGTACGAGTTTATTACATTACATTTCATTTAGCTGACGCTTTTATCCAAAGCGACTTACAACACACCGATGTCACACCGTCGGGAGCAATTTTAGGGTTCGGTGTCTTGCTCAAGGACGCTTGTGGAACGTGGACAGGGGGAGCTGGGGATGGAACCACCGAGCTTCCGATTAGTGTGCACCACACTCTACCGACTGAGCGACGGCCGCCCCGTTTATCTGTTAGAGGGGTGGGGGGGGGGTGACTACGGCACGACTTCATCTGCGCGATACAACTGAAGCTTAAACCTTTCAGTTGAGGTTAAACCCCTTCAAGCCTGTGGTTGCACCGCTCCGTATTATCATGTTTCCACCACATATGACTCATCGTGTTTGCTCAGTATTCCCCAGAGTCTCAACAGACCAACAGACACCTCTGCAAAACTTAATTCTAGGTTTCAATCAGACAACAGCAGCTACTCGTCTGCAGTCTGTGTGCTATGTGAAATAGAGCGGGGCAGTTTTATTTCACGCAAATGATATCAGCAGATATTTTTTTTCTATGGTAAATTGATTGTTGGCTTGATAAATTCTTACTTATTTCCCTGATAATGATAATGGATCAATCATTTTCAAATATTTTTCAAGCAGAAATGCCCAATTTTGTGTTTCAATCTACCAACTTCCTCTTGCATTTCTTAAGTGTTTACAGAGGTTTGGTTTTGAGGGACAGTATAAACTGGTGTTACCTGTCTTGGTCAGGGTTAGGGTCCTGGGTTAGGACCCTAACCCTAACCCTTGGTCCTGTCTTGTTTTATGAAACAAATGAATATAAATCACTCCATCAGATATGATTGTTCAATTAATTTGGTTGTTTCAAACTTCATTATCAACAATATGAAATTTGGATCGCTTTTCTTTTTAACCACTATCAATATTCTTCCTGATTTTGATGTTTTATGGAAACAAGTCCACTGGAATTGTGAAATGAAAATGCACACTTCCTGTGATTAGGGAACCACTTTTGCGCCTCAAACAGAGTAGCTGGTCAGGTCTTAAACCTGATAGGGTGGACGTGTCCAAACAGATTCCCAGCAGCTGGAGCCATTTCTCAGGAAATAAAACTGTGCCTCTCTTTCTGTGAGCAAAGGTTTTGGAAAGGAGCCCAGTCTGGGCTTTCCCTGTTTAAGTCAACACAGTGGGCCAGAAAACAAAACACCTGCTCTCACCAGCCAGCATAGGACATTTAGCTCATTTTTAAAGTAATTTATCAAGTAAATATGTATTCAAATATCTCAAATCTAAGGATTCAAAACTTCTTTCTGTTTAACCTCATATCTAACATGTCACCTCGGCCTTATTAGGATCTATTCCCTCACGTCACTCTCCCCAACTCACACTGAAGCTGATCATTGTTAAAAACATTAATAAACGGCTGAAAAGAAATGCCCACCATAAACTGTACCAAAACCTAAAGTTCCCCTCCAGACAAGATATACATCAAATAATATACTTTGAATTGTAAGTTGTGTCTAACATTGTCTTTCCCTCTTCAGCAGACGTGAAAACAGATTTATAATTTTTAACTCACCAGCTCACCGAGCCAGACTTAATGTTAGGGGGGGGGGCGGGGGGGGGGTATGTACCATAGATTTAAAATGAAAGATCAGAAAAGATCGAGGTTAAATTCCCAACATGTCTCAATCTATAAGTTTCTTAAAAATGCTGCGACTTTAGAAAAGACTGGGTGACTCATCAGCAGAGAACACGTGGCGCGGCAGAAAGCCGAAAAAGCCTAAAGTATTTCTCAGTTAATGCGCGGCGGTTATTTTTAAGGCAACAAAAAAAATATTGTTGCTCGTGTGGGGTGACGATGTGCTGACGACAGATTACAGGTGCTGAGCACCACAAAGAAGGATCGAGTTATTTACTGATGCGTCATCATTTCAGTCAAACTGGTCTTTCCAGATTCTCTTGTGACACAAATGACATTTAAAGCGGATACGTGGAACAAAAATAACATCGACATGGCGTCGCTTAAAGAGATTCAGAGTTTTTACAAGTGAGGACGCGCGTGTGCGCGCGCGTGATTTAAGTACGTGACATTTTAAGTATGGATGACAAACTATAGTGACATTTTTTTTCTACATTTATCGCGACATAAACATAGTATGACATATTTATGATATTGTCTATGCCTGTATTAAATCTAGAGGATGAGGTGGCCGAGTGGTTAAGGTGGTGGACTGTTGCTTCTGCATGTGATGGTTCACAACCCGAACACGTGTTGGTGTGTCCTTTCTTGTCAGACCGTTTGTTTCATTAAGACGCAGTTCAAAGATCGAGGTTAAATTCCCAATATGTCTCAATCTGTAAGTTTCTTAAAAATGCTGCGGCTTTAGAAAAGACTGGGTGACTCATCAGCAGAGAACACGCGGTGCGGCAGAAAGCCGAAAAAGCCTAAAATGTCACAGTATAGTACGTCATCCGTACTTCAAATCTTACATACTTAAATCACACACAAAATCACATATACACATATAACACACATATAACACTGACACACAAACAAAAACACAAAACCAAGTACACAAAAACACATGTACGCACAAAAACACAAACGCAATGACACACGTACACACACACTTGTACACAAAAACACACACAAAAACACAATCACACATGTACACACAAACACATGTACAAACACACACACTTGTACACACAAACACAAAAACACAATCACATGTACACAAACACTTGTACACACAAAACACACACAAAAACACATGTACACACAAATACACTTGTACACACAAAACACACACAAAAACACATGTACACACAAATACACTTGTACACATAAAATCACACAATCCCGCATACACACAAACACAAAAAACAAACACAAAAGTTCACACAAACTCGCGCACACACACACACACACAAGGACACACTGTGTGAGGCTAACACACTGTCTGTCTGTGTGTGTGTGTGTGTGTGTGTGTGTGTGTGTGTGTGTGCGTGTGCGTGTAGCAGCTGGAGACAGCTCACATTCAAATGTGCTCACATGCCTTTTGCTCATCTTCCGTTCCACAGGAAGCAATGACACGACAGAAATAACACAACAAGCCGACATTTTATTTTTTCTTTGACATTTACAGAACAGCGGCGAGGCGGAGTCGGTCACATGACGGGGCGTGAGTGGAAATCTGAATGCTTTAAGCACAAGAGTGAAACTGAAGCACACAGAGAATGCCGGGAGGAGTGGTTTCTATTACATTAAAGTAGATTAGAATAATAAACAGGCCAGCTGGTTGGATGGACACAGAGAGAGAGAGAGAGAGAGAGCGAGAGAGAGAGAGCAATAACAGGCGAGAACAACGTGAAGAGCCGATCTGAAACTTTACTGCCAACAACTCCTTACAGCAGGAGGTTGGGTCGTATTCCCAAAATCATGCTGCAGGAAACCGAACAGACCTTACAAACATTATATGACCGAGTTTTCTTTTTGAGGTCCATGTTTACTGTGAGAATCATCTTGTGACCTGTAAAGTCTTCAAATTAATGCTTTGCAGCCTTTCTGGAGATATTTATGAACGTGGAGCGGCTCGAGGCCCTCGACCAGCAAGGCTCGAGCGCGCTTACACGATCCGGACTTTCTCATCCTCGTAGCTCCTCCTCCGCTTTCACCTGAACCGCGCCGTCCTGCGGCTCCGACTGCGGATTCTGGTTCTCGTTGACGAGCATGTTGAACTGCAGGTCGCTGTACTGGGAAAAGTCCTGCGGGTACATGTTCGGGTTGAAGTTCATGTCCGTGCTGGGGAAGGCGGCGTTGGCGTCGGCGTTCGGGTCGAAGCCGCAGGCCATGGAGGGGAAGTTCGGGTCGGCGAACAAGTTCCACAACTCGGGCACGTCCAGCAACTGATTGATCACATCCTCAGACGTGTTGTTGGAGTCCTGGGCCTCGTAGTAACACATCTCCTCCTGGGCCGTGGGAGGCCTCTCGTCGGCTGACATCATGTTCTGAGTCTCCAGCAGGAAGAGGACGGCCTGCTCTGACGCAGGGGCGCTCTCTGCTGCAGGAGAACACAGGATCACGTTACCAAGGCAATAAACCTGCTAGAAATATGATGAATGGTCCGTTGTTAAGTAGAGCACTTCGTACTCGGGACAATGAAATGTGATTCTTGCTCATTTTGAAATGCAGAGACATCCACTCAGCAGACAGTTTATTAAGTACACCAACCGGTTAATGGAATCCAAGAGTCCTGCAATAAACCCCGTTTTCATAAAGAGTGTTATGTTACATTTCTGTTGAAACTGTTTGAGAGACGTGTTGATTCATCTGTATGATCGTGCACAGGTGGGAAACACAAGTGAATGTTGGCAGGCTGCTGGCTCAGTGTCACGGGTTACTTGGACACCGGGAGCCAGTCAGATACTTTATGGTTAAAAGCCTGATTTTAACCCTGAATTGTCACCCTGACTAATTTGAGAAATGTCTGCGCGATCGGCTGTCAATAAATGAGCAGTTTGAAGAAGATATTAAAGGAGTTAATTGCCTGAACAATCACCTATCTGGGTCTCAAATGACCAGACCGATTTCCGTCACGGCTGTTGTCAAAAGATTTGTTATAAACTGTCGTGTCACTGGGGTACCACTCAAACTGTGCTGTCTCCAAATTAGTCTTTTTTTTTTTTTTTTTTTATTCAATATCCTCTAGATACTAGAATTACACAATGAAAATCACTCTTTGTCCCTCTGACGGTGCGTTTGATTTGAATAAACTTTAAAACTGACAAAACCAAATGGCCCAAACGCTTCAATTCGCACCAGAAGAAGGAAACGTGAACCAAGAAAACAATGAACAAAAAGTTATAGCGTCTCACCTGCCACACAAGGTTTCTCTGTGAAACTGATATCGGACTTTATCATCCTCCTCTTCCGCCTCACCTCATACGGATCTGAAATCAAAAAAAGAAACACTTCGATTAACCTCCCGTTACCGTGAAAGAATAATCGTCCGCGTCCGTTTCATCAGCGCGTCGACAGAACAGCAGTCTGGTCCCGACTGACCCCGGTTGTGCGGCAGGTACGTGAAGGTGACCGCCTCGCTCTCCATCTGGTCGGAGATGCGACGCAGGACGACGTTGACTTCCATCTCCTCCGAGATGTCCGAGTCCTGGTAGGGCGGAGTCTTAAACACGATGGCGATCTGCCGGTGCACGTCGGTCTGGGCAAACTCCCCGTTCGCCTTCCACGACCCCCGCCGGAAGACGATCTCTATGTCATCTGTGGATCAGCGACAAAACGCGCAGAGCCACGTTATTCAAGACGAAAGAGGCAACTATCTGAGAATCCAGACTGAAATAGATTATTTTTTTTTTTTTATCCTAATTTTAATATTTGAATGAACGACAAGTCCCAGCACTTAACCTTCACGTATGATAAAATGTTTCCATTTACAAGTGAACAACACAGCAAAAACACCTTGCACGACAAAAAACACTCAAATCAGGCAGTAAATGCTGTAAATCAAGTTGAATCATAGCTTTGCTGTAAAAAAAAAAAAAAAAAAGAGATGCTGTTTGAAGTGCAGGTTTATCATTTTCCATCACGGATGTAGCATGAAGGTTCGGAAAGTGTCTTAGAAATGATGACACGTGCAAAACACACAAAAGCCTCACAATAAAGAGAAACACTAGTTAAATGAAGATTGCCTTTAACAATGACCGAAAGACATTTGGATGTTTGTTACGGCAGTAAAAAAAAAAAATATACTAATCAAAATTCAACAATAAAATGTAAGCACATTTTTATAAAGTCATTTAAATGTATTTGAGTCAAAGAAGCACGTGTTATTTTATATCACAAGCACCTTGTTTAATAGTAAACTTAACGTAGGGGCGCTCATAGAAGGAGAATCTCATCGTATTCAGACCGACCGTTTAATATTTGTTCCGTTTTAATATCAGCTGCATCAATTCTGGATGTTTTCTGCATTTAAATCCTGTGAAACTGTGCTTGTTCCACGTATTTTATCCACAGACACAAATAAAACGCCAGTTAAAAGTCTCCACTCACCTTTCTGCACTTTGTCACACAACATGTAGATTTCGGTCTTGCCAGTGCAGGATCCTCTGTTCTGGTTCAAAAGGCAGATCTTCAGCTGGGACGTAGTTGTGGCCTCTTTAAAAAAAAAAATATATATATATATATCAATGACAAAGCGTTAAAATCAGGAAATAGGTTAATTTTTAATCTTAAAATAACTTAATTTTGCGGTGAAGGCTCATAAGAGTGTGTTTGGCATCTTCTTACTCTTGTCATAGATGGGCTTGGACACCACTGGGCTGAGAGAGTCCTTCCTGCTGTCCTCCCACTCGAGCTCACACTGAAAACACAGACGCACTGCGTTCATGTCCATGTCTTCAATGCCCTTCGAGTGACCGGCTGAGGGATGGAAAGACACTGAATCAGTCACGATGTCTGCTTCAAGGAATCAACAATTTAAACAAAGACGAGAGAAGAGTGTGCGTGGACTATTTTGTGTGTGTGTGCGTGTGTGCGCGTGTGTGTGTGTGTGTGTGTGTGTGTGTGTGTGTGTGTGTGTGTGCCCAGCTCACTTTGAAAAGGGTCAATATTTTGGCTTCTTCTCTTCTGAAGTGAAATGTCGAGCTCTCTCCTCCTCACACACTGAATCCCGAGGTTCGCAAAGCTGCAAGTTGAAACGGGTTATAATTGAATTTCAGCTCAAATTCAAAAGCAAAAAAAAAAAAAAAGCCACGATGAAAGTTATTTAATACAAATGATATAAATTATAGCGACGTCTCTGCACCTGTGACGTCGGTTGCCGTGAGGATTGAAGGTGACCATGCAGATTCCTGAACCAGTCGGGCAGTCTTTACCCACAAGGCAGTGCGGGTGAGGCCGGTGTGGGGGATCCTTGGTCACCAAGGAAACGGTGATTGAGACCCTTTTTAGGCGTTCGATGGGACCCTGAATCTGAAAGAGAAAACAAGACAGGAGGAAGAATGAACGAGCATGAAATGAGCAGAAATCAGAAGAAAAAGAGAAAGAAAACGGAACTGTTTCCGACTGAAGTTGATCACAGAGAACCATGTTGCAATGTTTCAAATCTAATCATGGACATCAGGGAAACAGAAGAACAACCCGGTTGCTACAACGCACAACATGGAGTGTTACAACCTGCTGATAATAAGGACAATGAGCATTTATAATACACAGAAAAGAGGGGGACCCGTCAGCTCTAGAGAAGTAAATATTAAAACATGCGGCAGAAGTTTGGAAAGTTTTGCATTCAGGAGGACCGGAGTAAATTCATGTACAACCAGATGTGACTGAGGAAAGCAAAAAAAAAAATCAACTCAGAAACTTGAAAATTTGCTAAAAAAAAAATGACCAAAACAATCGATTAACAAAAGAGATGCCGATTCATTTTCTATAATTATCATGTTATCTTCCGCACTCTAATCCAGACTAGCTGCTGATGCGAGACTTCTTTTGTCCTTCATGTTCCTGAGCGCTTGTATTTCTGTTTCTTGAACATCTTCACTTTTCCACAATTGACAACATGCCTTCTGTTTTGTGCTTCAGCGTCTCCATCACCCTCATTCTACCACTTCACACAGATAAAACTACTTCATGTGGATTTATTTTTTTTTTTTTTGTATTATTCACGCAAGGCACCAATTTCATCAAAAAGAAACGGATATGGTAATTATATTAATTATCAAGCCATGTTAACCTGAAATTAAACTGATTTTGCTAACTAGACTAAATTACTCAATTGGTGAAAACACCCTGAGTGAGTAGGAGTGTTTGATAGTATGTGAGCGGGGGGGATAAAGCTCTTGCGTTTGACCACACTCGATCTGGGATTTGTGGGGACTTTCTATTTGAGTCTTAACATGCCACAAGCTCCAGCTCCACCCATCTGTGCACACCAAACAAAATCAGCTGTGGTTAAAAGCTCCCCAACTGTCTCCGGGAGGTTAGTAAACCCCCTTCGCGGTCCGAAACAAAAAACAAATTTGCACCTCGATGGCAGGCTGAGTCTTGTTGGTGTCGGTGCTGGACGCCCCCAGGATGCTGCCGGCCGAGCGCCCTTCACACTCGTAGCGAAACCTCATGCCTCTGTCCTTGGGCTCCTCCACGACCACCAGTTTGGGCTTTTCCAGAATGCGCTCCAGTATCTCGGTGTCGCTCTGGTTCTGAGAGGACACGCTGCCGCAGCTCTTGGAGGCCAGCGAACACGGGGAGCCTCGACTGCGCCCAGAAGAACCGGAGGCGCCCCGGGAAGGGTGAGGGGACGCCATCTCTCTGGAAGAGCTCCTCAGCGGAGAGAAGTCTGTCTGTAAAGAAATAGAAGCAGACGACCTTCATTAACACGACTTCACGCGTGTTTCAACACTTGTTGGCCTTGGAAATGTTTCTCTTAACGAAGACCCGGCAAGAGATGGCAACACGAAAAGGGACAAACTGATAAAACAATACAAAAGGCTGAGAACAGACACAATGAAGAGACATTAACCACAGTTCATAACGGTCATCTGGCACAAATATCTGAGTCAGCAGCCTAACTTCCCTGTGCAGACTTTTTCGCATGGCTGGAGGCGGACAGCAGTTACGCATTTTATAATCGAAGAAAACAATGCCGAAGAATTACGTTATTTAAATTTGCAGCGATATGACGGTGAACTGCCCTGACCGCCTTTAAAGAAAGTCCATAGAAGAAACAACATTATGTTAAAAAAAAAAATTAACCCAGTTTAACACTCAGAGGTTTTGCTGCCATGTGGTCTGCGTGAGAACAAGCTTATGATGGCCGATATTGGCAAATCTTAAGATGTTTTGGAGTCAGTTTGCTGACAGTATGACTCCTCTGTTTTTGAACTATGTCTTACATAGTTACAACGACTCCCTTTATAAATTAAGCAGTGACCGTCTTTCTCTTTGCTTAAGAAGAAAAATAAAAACCTGACTTCCGTCACGGTTTCCTTTTCAAGCAAAATACCTCGATATGTGTAATGTGTAACTATATCCATAACATATATAGAACAAAGTACAGTTTTGAGGTACTTATACTTTACTTGAGCATTTTGATTTTTTTTTTTTTTTCCTCTTTATACTTCTACTCCACTACATTTATCATATAACAATATAAAAACAGATTCACCCAGTGATTCCACCCCTTTTAGGCTTGTAAACGCATTAATAACTAGTCTAGCAGAGGTCTCATGTCATGCTTAGGGTTTCTACATGACATTTCCTTTCTAAACTATCAGATTATTTAACTTAAACCCAAAAGAGGACCGGTCCAATATTTCACAAATAAAAGTGACAGACGACAGAAACGTGCCAAAAAAAAAATAAAAAATAAATCACAATACAGATGTTTTCCAATCCCATTAATCCTCTCGTGACCCTTCAGATGTATTGTGTGACTCTTCGGAGGGGTTCGAGCCTTACTTTGGGAACCACCAGACTTAACTATCTCACTGCATGTGAAATAGTTCAAACACGTTCGCCTAAACCAGCTACAACAGAAAAATAATACTTCTCCCACACTGATGAGTCAGCACTAACAAGTTAATATTGGTATACGTTGTGTGCTTTTACTTCAGAAAGAGCATTTTTTTTTTTTTTACATTATTGTGTTGGTACTTTTAATGAAGCAAAATATCCAACGTTGTGAGAAAACCTCAACTTACGATCAGAGAAAGATAAACAGCCCCAAACGAGTGTTTTAAAGAATATAAGTGAGAACCAGATGTCGCTCAGGTGACTTCTCAGCGAAACCAAGCAGCACCACTGACTCACTGCATGTTTATCCTTCATACATGTGCTTCCCATCAGTGCAGAGTTCACCATGTGCTCTCTTGACTCCTCCTCTTGCATTTCATGTCTTATTTTTTCCGTTACACCACAGACCACCGGGCTCTTCCGTTCTCACTCCAACTCAAGTGTTTAATATCCCTTTGCTGCTTTTACTTTCTGTCTGCGGCGCTCCCCATCTCCACTCCTCCATTTGTGCACCAGCGAGCCCCCCCCCCCCCCCTGAACGGCCTCGGCGTCGAAGAAAGCAAAAGTATCACGGGTAAAGTTTCACAAAACACAACTTCACTTTTAGTCCGTCCGGACGCATTGATTCGACAACAGATCAGTAACCAAACCTGCAGGGACTCCTTCGTCACCGGCGAATCAGCTCATGAAAGCTTTGCTGCAGGGATCTGGGTGATGCCTCCGCATGAGGTCATGCTTCACAATATCCTGCCGAGCCACAGCGGCCGGTCTGCAGTCTGTTTTGTGCCTGGGGATACCTACCAGCCTGAAACCAACCAACCGATGCACCTAAACAAAAAGCCAGTCAGACCGCCGCCGCCAGCCAGCGAGCAGGAAACAGGAAGCAGGGGCGACCTTTCACCTTCGATGCCTTTGGCTAATAAAACTGAAAGCAGGAGTCACATTACAGCTCTTCCGAAGACCTCCTCCCCTTTCTCTCAGGCTCCTCCCACGGAAAAAGCATGCTGGGGAGGCGTGTCGGCCTCTAACCAGGGGCCACCAACCCCAGAACCTTTTAACGAGCCGTATTTACACACAAACTTCAGTGATAACAGATGCTGTGCAGATCGTTGGCTGGTTGCGGGGCCTGTGTCGACACTGCACTCTTTATCAGATTGCAACACTTCTGATCTCCCTGCTGCCTGGAAACCACGTGCTTTCTGCTGAAAGCCTGACCTGCCGGCTGCCCCTGCTGTAACAACAAAACCCTCAGCCATCTGCAGGCTGCACACGTACCGCACTGTGCTTCATTTCTCAGACTTTAAACCCTTAAATAAAACGTTCTGAAAGCTGCTGGAACCTCTTCATGTTTTTACTTCCTCTACAGAGTTTAAACATTAACCGGCTTTCAACAGCAACATGGAGACGGAGTAACATATTATCAGGTGTCTGTGCGTGTGTGGTTCAGTGTTCATGTGCTCGGTTTATGTTCATCATTTTACTTTGATTATTACTCGCAGAGTCTCTATAAAGTCAGAAAACTGGGAGAAAAAAACAAACTAAGTTGGACTGACCAACAGTCCAAAACCCAGATTAACATTCACGAAGCAGCAAATCCACCAATCTGAGAACCCACAACCATTATTGCTTTATAATTGTTGTTAAAAGTTGTTGAAAACGAATAAATCTTGAAATTACCTCGATAACCGCAAATAAAACAGCAGAGTGACGAAATCTATTAATCAACTATTTGTTTTAACATTTATGTAGTCTGTTCTTGTTAAAAAAAAATTAAAAAAAAATAAGCAGGAAAAAATTACCTGTGCATTCAGTCTCTACATTAAAGATTATTATGATTCTTATCATGGATTATTAACAAGGTTTCCGCAAAGATTTTCAACACCCAATTTACTATCTGTTTTGTGGTCAGACCGACAAAGTGTAAAAGATATCTATGAAATGATTTACAAAGTGTATTCATTTATTGATATTTACAACATTTTTGTCAATGCTTCCCAGTAGAATACAACAATAACCGTCATGTCATATATATATATATATATATATATATATATATATCAAACATGACCTGACTCTGGGTAAAAAGCAATAAATGATGAATGAAAGGATGGATAAGTTTTTGTTTTTCCTCAAAAATTATTAATAGAAACACAGAACTAATGTTACTGAATAAATTTAAATGAAATTTTAAGACCTTTGGAGGCTTTGAAATCAATGCTTCCGTGTCACAACCTGCTGATGCCCCATCCCCGCCCCCTCTCCACCCCCCCCCACCCACCCGCCCACCCCTCCCCCCACCGACTCACCCCTCTCACTTTTTTTTTTTGTTTTGTTTTTGTTGTTGTTTAACACAGAAGCCACCTGAGAGGAACACCTCCGTGCTCGACAGTCACTCTGGGCAATGCAGGAAACGCGGAGTTGGGTTGAAACCACACCAGTACAACACTGATACAAACACCTCGCGCTGCAGTAACACAACTAAAAACAAATACCCACCTTACACGCGGTGCCTCTGGCCACCAGCACGGGCTTGGACGACGGTGAGGGGCTCTGCCGGAGGTGGTTCTGGCTGTAGGCAGTCTGGCACAGGAGGTCCGCAGGAGGAGGAGGAGGAGGAGGAAGAGGCCCGGGGAGGGAGACCGCCAACCGCTCATTGTCCTCCGTGATGATTTCTTCAATCAGGTCCATGCAAAAAACTAAACGTCGATGACAAACAAACACGAGGATCTCAGAAGGAATATCGAACTTAAGGTGATCCACAGTGGCTGAGAACGGTGTTTTTACTGAGCAATCAGATAGGATTTAATGCTGCTTTAAATCAGAATCACTTTGCCTTTTGTTCCTTTCATGGTCAGAAGTGAGGCTGCAGCTGGTATACAATTCATTTTAGCTAAATGATGTAAAATGATGCAACCTCCAGGATGAATAAGAAGCTTTGGACAGGTGGTGGTGGTCTGCCAAGTCTGACACTTATCAGAAACTAAGTTTCCTCCAGCCACGGTGTATGAAATATTAACAGAGCAGCTGGAACATGAAATGCAACTATCGGCAAAAGATTTTGACAACTTATAACTAATGTGAATAACTTTTATTTTGGTAAGTTAGCTACTCAAACTTCTCAAATGTTACTATTTGCTGACATTCTCCTCTTTCTGAGATTAAAATACGTATCTCCAGGATGTGAACAGTAACCAACTATGAATGAAGCAATCCGAATACGTTTAAGTTGGGTTTTGTAGGATTTAGGACAATTTTAAACTATTTTGACATTTTACACATAATAGTTAGATTAAAGAATGATAAGATCCAAGAAAATAAGTTCGTTATTTGTAGCCTTAAATGCAACACGTATATAAACAAATATTACAAATATATTAATATTATATCCGAAAAATGATTTGACCTTTTCGTTTGTTGATCTACAGACTGAATTTTTTTGTTTGTTTGTTTTACTGCGGCACCAACACGCTGTGTAAAATACTATAATGCCAGATGAGGAAGCGGACATATAAACGGGCAACTTCTCTTCCTGCGTGAGGTCAGGTCAGGTCACACTTCGCTCACATCCACGACTTCTCTTGCGTGAAGCTTAAAAAAGAAAGCCCACCTACCCAGGTCGGACTCCGCGCGGGGACCGGGGAAGTCGGGGCGGGCGCTCGGAACATCGGACAGGATCCCGGGGAAGAAGGGTGTTGGCTCTTCTGCTAAGACAAATCACATGCCTGAGGATGATGTCACCTCTCTCACACATGCACACAAAACTCGGGAGAGATTAAAACCTAGAGGTACCGTTAAGGACGTCCATGTCTTTCATCGCATGTGAAGAGACTTAGAGAAAAAAAAAAAAAAAAAAAAAAAGACCTTAAACTCTGCCGTCGTGTCCTTGAATGTTTTTCCAAACCGGACGGGATCCAGGTATTAGACCCCTCCTCCCGGTCGCTGCTTCAGTCTGAACTTTAAAACAGCCGCTCTGCAGACGACACAGCGGCTCTAAGTGTCCGTTTAAGCCCGTGAAAAGGTGTGAACCCGTGCTGATGCCATGTGCTGAAGGCTGTCTGAAATGAAGTTTGCGTCAGTTTTGAGTTTTTGTCGCAACCTCGCTCCGATTGGCTGCTTGCGCGGCGTGGAAATCCCCCCGAGCGTTACGTCACCTCTGAGACCGAGCCGCAGCGAAATGTAAGGCTATGCTCATTTTAATATGCAAAAAAAAAAAAAAAAAAAAAATCTTCAGCCGAAAAGAGGCTAAAGACCGATAAAAGGATAATACTGATCCATTTTAATCAATTTCTCAGCGTTGAGTGTGTCCGTGTCCGGATGTGAAATTACCGCGCGTCTTGTGTCCAGATGTGAAACTACAGCGCGTCTTGTGTCCAGATGTGAAACTACAGCGCGTCTTGTGTTTAGATGTGAAACTAGTGTGTCTGTGTCCAGATGTGAAACTACAGCGTGTCTGTGTCCAGATGTTGTCCATTGTTGTAAGTCCAGCGTGCAATCACTTCAAGTCAGCGCTGCGCAGCGCCGCATAAAGTTGAATGCACCCAATGCAGTCTCTGTTCACGGCCATCTCTTGTCAAACGGCGACACCTGCCGGTCACACGGAGAACAGGCGGTTTAAAGGGAACGGAAAGCGAAAGTTGAGGCTAAACGTTTAGAGGAAGCAGTGACTCAGCGGCCGCGACCAAACTAAAAATAACACCAAAAAAAAACAACACCCTGAATATATGACTTATTATAGCGGCAGTGGACTTGCAGAGGAGAAAGCTAAAGCTGTAAGAAAAACAAGGTGCAACACTATAGTTGACAAATGCAACTCTGAACGGTCAACGAGTTGACTTAACTTGAATCTTCACATCAGATTCAAGACACTTTTCTAACAAAAGTTTCTTAAGGCAGGAAAGAAAACATACAACTTTTTGTCATTAAATACTTGTTGTCAGTTAGGAGCTGCTAAAGTTCAGTCCCATTGCTCACAGCTCTCACACACACACAACCAGCATGTTTACACGCAAGTACCGCTTGGCCCAAATGTTTGGGAACCTGTGGGTTCAAAATCTAAAGAAGCGTCAGACTTGAGTCAAGATTAAGGCACCGGTGTTTCTGGAGTCGTTTCATAAAGCAGAGCAACTGTTCTGTATGTTAAACGCATGCCGTTTATCACCTGCTACAAAGAATGCTTTTGTTTGTGTGTGTAAATGTGAACAGTGGGGCACGCCGATACCTGACACCAGGACATAACTGGCATCAAGCTCCTTGAATCACTGAACAGTCAAGATACGAGGGGCAGAAATTCAGGTCTGAAACTACGGGCTTGCATCATTAAACTGTTACACGCTATAAAGTCTGATCTCTTTTAAAAAAAATAAAATTAAAAAAAAAATTTACGCAGCATCTGCTGTTACATATTTAAACACATTGTTTTTCATAACTACCCATTTGGTACTTTAGCTTTGAAAAGCAACCCAAACAATCCCTGGTGTCAGCCTCTTCAATCACTATTCCTTTACTTCTTCTTGTAATCTCTTTGTAAGCTGAATCCGTGTGAGCCATCACCTCGTGACAGATATTATCCACTTCTTCCTGACAGTCTATAGACATGAAGGATTCATCGGGGAACATAATCAATACTGCAAATGGTTGCCATCTGTAACTCCAGGATGAAAGAGTTCAATAATGTGGATGCTGTATAAGCACACAAACTGTATTTCCTGTAACATCAATAGAAACTCAAGTGAAAAATGAAAAGTTTCATGCAAAAATATTGTTCTGGAACCCAGAGCAGCGAGTAAAAACAAAACCAAAACAAAAAAGCTTTGCATAGACATTTTAAATCACACTTAGTTTTACTATAAACATGAAAGCTCATAAAATTGAATATTTACCAACATGGAACCCTCTTCATCTCAGGATTTACAGCACTCAAAATAATATATATAAAAAAAAAAACAGTTGACATTGCATTTCTCCTGACACAAACCTGACTGTCTCCGCTGTGTCTGCTAAGATGATCTGTTGTTGGACTTGCAGGTGAAATAATGTGAAAATCAGACATCCAGCAGAGGAGGGGGAAATAAAAATCAGACTTGCCTCTCGTTACAGTTTTTGACATCGGTATTATTAACAGGATTCTGTACAGTTTGAGGACATACAAAAGAATGATTCAGTGACTGAAAAACAAAAATTAAGTCATTGACAATATTAATATATATATATTAATACCAACAAGGCTGTTATTTTTTTCTGTTCAAGTTTAGAACATTAACCATTAGTTTAAATTCGAGGGTAGTAGTCATTGTCTTGTGGGTAGTGTCCAGCAGGGTCATACACCTCTCTTCCTCTACCTCCACTGTGGCTCAGGCTCTTTCCAGTTTCTTCCGGCACTACTCACCAGGTTCCAGGCATCCCGAAACACGGTGCTCACATGGAATGAAAAGAAAAATTCACAAGGAATCTACACAAAGAACAAAAGCAGCACTTGGCCTCTTTTTTTCCCTGTATAATAGAAGTATAACTGCAACCTGTTCCCCTCCCAACATTTACTCCAAGACATTGTGACCCTCTGAAAAAAATACAGAACACAGTACATCACATTTTGTTTTACTTCACTTGAACTGCAGAACGAGAGGGCGGGGATGGGCGGGGAACAGAAATAAGAATTTACCAAGTCTACACTGAATATGATTTTCTGTGGATCCACACAGAAATCTGAGGTGTTTTTTTTGTTGTTTTTTTTGTTTTTTTTTTGTAGCGGCATCCATGACAGCTAAATGACGACTCCCCTCCCTGCCTAACTTCCACAAGTCCTCTTCACCACAGCAGTGAGAGCCGGGGAGGAAGATCAGGGCGTGGTCTTCCTCAGTCGTTCTTCTTCTCCCCCTCTGGTTTGTCTGTAATGGCGGCGGGGGCAGCGTCTGCTGTGTTGTTCTGAGTTGGGTCCACTCCGCTGGTACCGAACTCATTGACCCGGTTAGGATCGACCCGATAGATCCAGCGCTGGTAAAGGTAGACGAAGAACACCACATCTGCAGGAGAGGAAACCGAGGTTAGTCCAAGGAGAAACGAGTACAATTCAAATCCATCATTCCCTTAACAACCATTTCATCAAGCAGCAACCTATTTTTTACTGACTAAACGTCATCCTTAAACTCAAATAAAACTTGAACTTGGTGATCGTGTAAAGATAAATAATTATGACTGGGCTGCAACAGTGCCGAGTTCACATCATATAAGATGATATTTACTACCCAGGAGTGTTCGCTTGTACTGTTTTTTGTGTGAGGGTTAAGATGAACAAATGCTTAAATGTCCTGAAAGGCTTTGAAAGACCTTGTTGTTCTGTATCATTATGTGTCAAGTCGGAAACATCAGAGCTTTCAAAAAGATATTAAAGTTGGAATTACAAACAAAACAGTTCCTCTCATATCACGCCAATAATGTGACATGAAGGGGGTCACATCATGCCTGTGAGTCGGTGTGAGATTGAAAACATAAAAACCTATTCCAACTTAAACCGGTGGATCAAAACTTTTAGATCTTGTGATGGTGGTCCTGATTACTTATAACAGTCTGATTTCTGATGATATGACTCCACACAGATGTGTTTTGTGCTAACATCTGTGGTTCTAGTTTAAATATATTGTATTGAACCCTTTCGCTCTTAATATTTAATTACACTAAAACAGTCCCTGATATATTATTCAGTAATAACAAAGTGCATTATGGAAATCAGCGAGATCTAGTGAGCTGACACGAGGTGGCGTTAAAGGATTAATCTTAGCAAACGCTGAAGGCCAAAGTTCATTTGGTCAGTTGGTGTGGGGTTTGCGGGGAATCAAACACAATGCTGGAGTTGTACACTTTCTATAAAAGGAAAACTAAAGAACCAGAAAGGAAGACAGACTTTCCTTGTAACAAATTCCTCTGGATGAGCTGAATCTGAAAACCACCTCCAGCAAATCACTGCACATCTGAGCTCATCATCCTCAAGCTACAAACCCAATATAGCTCCTCTTCAACACTGGAAGATCACTGTCGTTGTTAAAAGTGATTATTTAACATCCCTTGAAGCTGCTACACTCATAACAAACACAATATATCAACATCCGGATGAGGGAGGACGCACCATCTCTGAGGCATCCTATCCTGTACATCATGGGCATCTTGATGACGAAGGCAAAGAGGTCATCAATAAAGGTATTGAGGGCCTTATAGGTGAGCATCCTCCACGGGAGGTGGGCCACAGATTTCATCTTGTAGTTGATGAATAGCTGTGGCGTCATCGTAATGAAACCTACAAAACCAAAACGGAGAGGAAGGAGCTGGTTAGATAATATAAACAATTTCTTCACCACAGGCAGTAATGTAGCCAGCGGGCAACGCAACCGAGTGTGCCAGCATGAAGTCTATTAATACACAGCACATTAGCAGACGCTGTTGGGAAACTGGGTGCGTAACCATGATGCAAGTGTGAAAACAATAGCTGTGTGTACAGCCACTCAGAGACAGAGTCATCAAGAGATTCTAAAATAATCACACTTATCCCCGGGCTTTAAAATAGATTTACATAAACAGACACAAACACAAGTGTCAGAGGAATCAATAACACACTAAGAGAATAAAATATAAATACATCCAGAGAGAGAGTTAAGACTGCGCAGACAGGAAGACGTGGAATTATTACCAATGCTATATTATGACGAATAAATAAACAAAGACGCATAAAGTGACAATATCCTGCTTCATCTAAAAATCATCATCAATGTTAACAAAATCCGGTTTTCTGATGTGAAATACTTTACTTTTGAACATCTATTTTTTTCATATTTTTAAAATAAAACTTTGTAATTGACCTTCAGTGAGGTAGACTTCAGTATTTTTATTTACTGTATTTTATAATCTGTTTATTACATATTTATATAATGCCCAGGTAATTACATGATGTAAACAAGAGAACCATCAGAACTCAGTGAATTCAGTGTGTTCCCTGCATCATTTCATGTACGTGGCTAATTCAAAGGCAGCTACGTTGCACACACTAATCTTTAAAGATTCTTTCTAATAGGTTAACGCCTCTCCTCCTCCACGATTCAATCATTTTTTTTTCATAGTGATGCCAATATGTTTTTTGTTTTAAACATTACAGCACATCTAGCCCCGTTATTCAGTTCCAACAGCTGACATTCAATGGAAAATGTTCTTCAAAACAAAAAAGGACAGACAAGACCAAATTTGAAGTAATGCAGTGTGTAAATGCTTCGGACCAACTTACCAAATGTTAACAAGAAGCCATAGAGCATGCTGAGTACCCATGAGTACCAGCCTTTGTGCTCTACGTACAATAAACTGTAGATCGCGTAGCAGCCGAACAGAGGGTAGAGCAGCCATGATAAGTACTTGAAGGCCATCTGTTCACAGGACAAAAGAGAAAAGAAGCCGTCATGCAACTTTTTATCAGCTGCAAGAAACTGACTCCACTAAAAAAAATTTTTTACTTATTGCTTTGCTTGTGATGTTTAATTCAGCTTTCTCCACAGAAAAACACTTTTTTAATTTTATCTTCAATGATAAAAGTTCAACATGTTCCATGTGTTATAAAATATAATGCCCCCCCCCCCTGTATTTTTGAAAGGCAGCTCCTCTGAGTGTGGCGGCTGTTTAGAGAGCTGCAGTTGAGGATTGGTTTCACTTACATCGTCATAGATTTTGGTTGAAGACTGCACATATGTTGACTTGTCTCTGAACACCAATCTTGGGATCACGCCTGCGATTTTGTTCTCTCTGTCCAACTAGAGAAAGACAACAGCGGGTGATTACTGGAATATAGTAGAAGTAGAAATAGAAAGTGCAACGTACAGACTCAGGTTCATGTTTGGATAAGCAACGGGGAAGAAAAGGAAAAGGTGGAAAAACAAATGACTTATCAAATGAGTTCAACTAAATACTGTTAATCAAACAATACTGTGCGTGGGGAAAAAAAAACGATGTTGTTCTGACTTACTTTGACATCCATGACCTTGGTGATTTTCCACAGGTCAATGAGAAGACCAATGAACACGCTGACCTGCACCACGAAGTTGGTTTCGTTGTCCAGTATGTACAGCAGCACCACGAGAGACTGAAACACTCCAAATATGATGGAGCGCACAGACAGGCCCTCTAGAGACTGTCTGCTGTTCCAAAACTGGATATCTGAGGAGAAGATGGCGCTGAGGTGAAGCAGGTAAACAGACACTGAGCTAACACCTCTTCTGTTCTTAAACGAAGTCCTGACTACAGCCTGGTTGTGGTGATCTTACCATTCTTGAAGGCAAGGAACTCAAAGATGCTGTGCACGATGGAGACAACGATGGTGAGTCCCAGCAGGTACGGGTTGGTTTCCAAAAGCGCCACCTTTAGTTGCAGAGGTAGTAACGCAATGAGTCTCAAAGTTGTGTCCGATCACAAAGTGAACGGGTTACATTGATCGGGTGTATATTGACCCAATCAGTTATTTACCCAATGTATAATGAATACAAAAAAAAATACTTAAATCTCATAACTGAAGAGTTTTTTTTTTATTTCTAGTTTACTGTCACCACTTTGACCACTTACCTTGACAGAGTCTTGGTCCTCGTCTGACTGCTCGTAGGTGTCCTCAGGGAGGAAATTCCACGGTGAGCGAGCGTTCTGCGCAGCGTACAGCTGCCAGCGCCACAATGACAGCGGGCAGTAGCTGAGGCGCAGCGGGAGTTTTGTCAAGGTGTCGTTGATGGGATAGTAGTCCTTCTGAAGGTTCCAGTAGTCATTGAAGTACACAATGGGGTAGTAGTCGCCGCTTACCGCATCAAACTTCACATCTGCACAGGGTAGAAGAGTAGAAATGTCAAACGTGATTTTACGCTAAACTGCAGTTTCAAGGAAAGTATGTTCATTACCTGGGAATTGTTTTCTGAGAGCTTTAAAAAAAAATAAAAAACATTTAAAGAAACTTACGCTGGTCTAGAGGAGGTGGAACAGAGCCTTTCACCCAGGCTGTGTGGTCATCTACCATGTTGATAGTGAGGTTGGGATGCCAATGGGAGATAATCTCCACTGGACCGTGGCTCTCTGCCCGCTGTTAGGATACACAGGTGATTAAACATGTCAGTGCTAAGAGCAAACAAACAGAGAAAAACAGAAAGGAAAAGTAACGGATGGTGTATCGTTTATCTAAACTTGTATCAGAGCTTAATATGTTTTGAAGAGTCTTCAGTAGAAAAATCTTTCCAAAGTCCTTACATTTTCCTCTTAAATGCAACATAACTTTGACTGTTAAAATTGTACTTGTGAGTACAAGGCTGGTAGATCTAGTGCAAAATCCTCTACTAAAGTTAATAACCAAATTAGTGCTAAAATATGTGCATCAAGAAGGCAACCCTGTTGTAAATACATGATGTAGACCAGAAACACAAACTGTCGTATGAAGACCCTGTTGACAAATTGCAAATCTGCACAAAACTAGACCTGGAGTAGAGAGGAACATAAGGAAGTCCAAACATGAAGTTAATCTGAATTTGACTCCGATCACGTTGACATTTATACCACACAGCTCAGCCCCTAAAATAAGATTAATCAAACTATTAACCTTAATCATCTCAGGATCTGCTTCGGTCTCTCCTGTAAGCAGATTCTTGGTCTTCATGAACTTTCTTCTCTTGAATTTATTCAGCACTGAAAGAGTAAAAAAAACCAAAAAAAAACCATAAAGGTAAACGCTTGGAAATGATCACAGATATTATTCTATTATTGTAACTTCTGTTTACATTTTACAAAGTGTGTGTTTTCCACATGTGCTTACTTCTTGTTGCATGAACTGTTGCCAGTCTGCGATACTGCCCCTTGCGTTTGGGGTCTGGGTGGAATCCACTTTTAGTGAAGTACACGTGCATGTACAGGGAACCGTTCTGCTGCAGCTTCTGCAACCACACAGCAAACGGTAAGAAGTATTCGTCTCAGACAAATACACGTCGACATAACATCTGTCTGCTTCTTTCTTGCCCTTCACCGACATCTAACTCGGCTCCGAAACTAATACCTGTTCCTTCCCACATCCAATTAGTCTGGCACCACCCCCCACCCCCCCCCACCACCACCACCACCACCAGCACACTGCACCTCGCCTCCATCCCCACTCATCCTAACCTCTGGGATGTCCATCTCCTTGTGGTGCTCATAGCAGCCGTCGCCTTCCTCCCCCGTGTTCCAGTCTCCGTAGACCAGGTCCCTGTGGAACCAGAACAGGGCACCCGTGTTGTTGAAGTCGGAGAACACCTCCTCCAGGGACACGTACACGTACATGTCCTGCAGCACGGTGAGAAAAGAAAAGGTGTTTATGACATTACGGCATCTGGAGAGATCGAGTCAGTTACAGAGAGAGATTACTGAGGTTTGCCGTCCAAATACTTGAGAGGATTAGACTCGGAGGGCTGTTTAAGAATGAAAGGATTCAATTTAATTATACATGTTTAGTAGAACAGCTGACAATGCCGATAAGGCAATGTGAGGTTTTTTGTTTTTTTTTTTATCAAGAGAGGACAGGTGTGGTACCATGAGGGTGTCTTTAGTGAAGAGGTTCCTGCTGGGTACCCTGGGGGCACCGGCTGGCGTGGTGGGGTCAGGAGTGGACGGGCCTCGGCGGAACCAGCTACTGATCGCCCAGATTATGAAGATTCTGGAGGAACAAGTGCAATCACAGTCAGAGGAGAGAAAAAAAAAAACATTTAGTAAATGAGGAATTTAAGTCAAGGGAAGAAAAAAAAATAATCAAAAGAACAAATATATAAAAGAGGAAAGTGACATTTGTTTGTAAATGGTCAAATACTTGGCACGCTACCGTAAACAATCCTGAGACAAAGCATTTCATTTTGACCCTCTTGAGATGTAAAGCTGTTGGAGTAGTGAAACTACACGGAGGCTAATCAGATTGCAGCGTATTCAGTCAGACTGCATTACATACAGACTTTAAAAGAGATGCCGATCTTGCATCATAAACCGGCGATGGGTCAAAAGAGAAAAACTTTGAAGGGGAAAAAAAAAAAAAAAAAAAAAGAATAGTCAGTTTCAAGGAAAGACAATATTGCAAAAAAGAACTGACAAATCTTTTCATTTGTATCTTCCAACCTACCTTTGTATGCTTGTGTTTTTCTTCACTATAAATTTACATCTTTGGTTGGTATTTGTGAAACCACCATAGAAATAATATATTTCCTGATATCGCAGTATAATTTCTAAGGAAGGATTCTTTGTCACACGTGTTTTTGTGAACTTTTACAGCAGGTCAGTGGCACGGCGTTTGTGCGGAACATACATTATTATGTTCATAGCGGATCTTCAGTCTCAGGAATTCAAAAATGATATAAAGTTCATCAAAAGAACTCGCTTCTGCGTTTAGCCTCCTCCATCTCATGGCAGACCTTAAAAACTACACTTAATCAAAGCTACACAAATTGACCGCAGCTAAATTCTAAAAAAAAAAAAAAAAAAAATCACATTTATTCATTCACACTCAGACTGCTATGAAATACTTCCTGTAAGCTCCTTTTTCTGAGGTCAGGTGTCGTAAATGTAACCCCTAACAATCAAGCGCCATCTTATATTAAAGATCAAATATTAACAGACCCCTCCGCTTGCTAACAGCTCGCAGGAGCGGAACGGGAGGCGGGGCCTTTATTCATTAGACTCCTCCCCAGTGGAACCGGCTTGCAGTTTGGGTTCAGGAGGCAAACATGCTCTCCGTTTTCAAGCCATTCCTTTTTGATAAATCTTACATTTAGGTCAGGCTAAAATGACCTCGAACCAAATGTTCTCGATGCTCGCCACGTATTTGCCACTACCGCATGTTGTTTTCACATCTCATTTAACGTTGAGACTGTATTGGTATTTTAACACGTTTTAGCATATTCTTTTAATATTTCCTTGGCATTTGTATTTTAATGTAGTCGTTATTCGCTCTTTGTAAAGTGTATCGGGATTACGTTTAATGGTGATTTTGCGCTGTAAATTAAATTGAACTGAAATGATTACAAACGCTTGAAGAAGGAATATGTAATAATGAAAGATGATACCATTTTCCAGCACATACGCATTTCAAAATCAAAATCCTGAAATGTGTTCAAATGTTCAGTGCCAATGAGTGGGATTTTCAATGGTTAATGCAATATAATCTTTTTGATATAATAAATGGACCTCTTCTTTTTACTTGATTGGCTTGCCTAACTGCTTGCCTAAGGCAGGAACCCCAACCAAAGGCTGTCAGTCAAACGAGGTGCCAAAAAAGTACCTCACTGGTTCCGGCTCCAAACGCTGTGCTTCACATGAGCATTTCTTGTGCAAAATAATCATTACTTCTGAGTTAATGCACATTTTTGCTACACATATTACTCAAAAACTACTGAAATCTACAAACAGTGGGCAGCAATACATGACAGACGTTCTGGCTGCACCTTGCTGATTACATGTACTCACTTTTTTTGGTGCTGGTGCATATATGAATTTTACCAGACAAAAAGTCAGCGGACCGAGGTCTCATTGATTAAGTGAGAAAAAGTGATGGACAGCACGGGATTTTAAAGCCCGTGTACCACAATTAGAAAGTAACACCTTCTGAAAGGTGAGTGAGTAAAGTGGATAAAGAACTGAACATTAAGCCCCGTAATCAGAGATCTGTTCATAGATTCGGATCTCTTCTTGTGAAGAACGAGCAAACGTGCCAGGTTAATAGACAAAATGAAAAAGTCACCTGAAAAGGACTCCTTTAATGACCTGCCATGCATTCGGTGGTTGTTGCGGCTGCTGCTGCTGCTGCTGAGGGTCCTGTGCATTTTCAGCTGTCTGCACAGTCTGTTCATCTGTTGTTGCAGCAGATCCATTGCTGCTCACCTACAACCGAGAATAGTCACAATCAGTGGAGCCAAAGAAAGTCACAATGATGATGCAGCAATACTAGCAGATAATGATATATGTTAAGTAATAAAGAACAGCTGCATTGGCGGGACAAAGGAGCTAAAAGCCAAAAGATGCTATTTAATTAAGTGGGGGGGCGCGCTAATGTGTCCTCCATCTCCACTCAAAACAAGGAGTTTACAGTCACGTGTCAATTTGCATCATTTATGTACAGTAATTGTAAATTGAATGAATTTGGATTTAGACTGTTCTTGTCAATCAAAGCTGTTTTGAAGACATGACACAAGACCGTAGGTACTGAGACCGGCAAGATTTTCTGACGCGTAAGAGAAACCTTAATCCTCTATACCCCACCGCCCGCTGGCGAGTTTGAAAAGCAGGTTTCCTTTAAATAAAATTGCCAAAATTACACATTTTTATCCGAGCCAACCGAATACACCCTATGCAGTTTTGATGTAGCTTTTATAGCTCTTGCAATGGCCAAAGTCATGGGAGCGTCAGCAGACATATCCAAGATAACTTGTAATCAATACAATCTGTCAATAGTTTGCCGTTTAATGGATTTCCACCCTCCCTGGCTTCATGTCCGCGTAACACCACCACCCCCCTCCAAACCTCCCCCCCCTCCCCTGCAAGGCCACATTCTATTCAAGTCACACAATAGACAAGCGCATACCAAGTCATGAGACTCATTCACTATCTATCTAAACATCTACTCTCCCCTGTTGTCACCAACACAAGGGAGACCAGCGGTTGAAACAAAGCACCTTTGAGGATTTTTTTTTTTTTTTTTTTTCCGTTTAAACAGGTTAGTGTCATTCACGACACCAGCGAACACTGGAAAAGTAAAGGTTTCTGATAAGCTGGTGACCGAGCAACATCATAAACAGGAACATTTCAAGGCCATGACGCGGCCCAAAATAGGGCTTTTTCATCCTCACTGCCCTGTCCCGCTGCTGTGTTAAAGTAGAAGCAATTCTATTATCAGAGACATGGATCTGTCTCCTGCAGGGTAATAACCACCACACAGACAGATCGCCAATAAGATCAACCACACAAACAGCTTATCTCCTCCAGTTTAAGACAATAATTTACAATTTATACGCTCCGAACAAGGATTAACCACGTATTCAGGGTTCAGAGTAAGTCCTTCACACCAGATTGTCAACCGTGTCTGGCAGTAAGAGGGGAGAAAGGTTATATATATATATATATATATATATATATATATATATATATATATATATATATATATATATATATATGACCTATATATCAGTCAGTAGTGGACATGGTCTGGTGATGTTTATCACACGTGGTGACAATATATCCACCAGGTGGATTAAAATAATGCGATATAAATCAGAAAAAGAAGGTTATGAAAACGGGTTTGGTACTTAACGTGTACAAAACAGACAATTTTTCTACTTTTAGAAACGATTCAAGCACAAGAAAGAAAAAAAAAAGTAAGTCAAAACTAAATAAACCCTTGTGGTTATATTTGGCTTGCCATTTACTTATCACAGCAATTTCTCTCGACGGAGTCACCCGTGGTGAGCCTCAAGATATATGAATGCTCTCTCTAAAGCTAATAGCGCATTTATCCTGACAGAGCATTTTTATTACAAGAGAGACACTTAACTCGTGCTACACGCTCGCAATAATTTTTGGCACGCGTGTATTCACATTAAAATTCGTATCACAGCGCTAAGCACCCGTTTTTCTGGAAGATAAATCCCCGAAGAGCCCATTTAACAACACGTAACTACAAATATTTTCAGAGTCCTTCAAGACATTTTCTGAATAAAAAAAAAAAAAAAATATGCTTGCTACCTGCACAGCATAGATATGTAATCCGTTTTATAAGATGCAACTGTTTTTTGTTGTTGTTGTTGTTGTTTTTAACCTACGTGGTTAAAAGAGGCTTTGAGGCATCCAGAAATAATTTCCAAAGTGTGGTGAAATGATATTGTGACTTCAACGTAATAACAATAGACTGGGGGTTAACAATATCTTCAAACTGAAACCATAAAGTCATGTCCTGGATCAATGAGTTGATCGATGGTAGCTTGCTTTGGTCTTCTGCAAGGTACTTTACACACTTGTTTGTTTTATCAATATCTGTGTCACTAGACATTTTTTTTTTTTTTTTTTTTTTTTTTTATTGAAGGCTTCGAGGATCGAGCAGAAGGAAGTGGTTTCCCTCTGGACAATGATGATTCACGATGACCTTTGGTAACTTGTAAATGAGCATTTTGTCACTCTGGTAAAAGAACCGCTAGTGAGCGACTTAATGACAATAACAAAGTGCAAACACGCCAGTTTTAGGAGCATTTTACGAGGTTAATTCATACAAACTTGTCAATTTAAGAAGAAGAAAGAAAAGAAAAAAAAAAAAAAAGGCCTCTGCTGTGGGGTTTAGAAACTGTACCAAAAGGTTTCCCTTGAAATGACTGAAAGCCAGTATCGTGTGGGGATGTTTAACGGGAGGTCAGAGATGAGAGCTGCCCGAGTCCGGCCTGGTTAGTGAAGCCGAGCTGCGTCGTTCAGGTTCGGGCCTTGCGAGAGCTAACCGACACACTGCAGCACTTCGGCCGCCTCACCGACAACCTAACAAGCCACGTTAACTATAACCCCCGTCTCGTTTCACGTCGAGCGTTTATGTGTTTAGGGTTTAGGTGACATTTGTCCGTCCACACCGCCTCCGGTCCGTTCATCCGGTCGCCGGCACTCCGGATTTCGCAACATATCGTTAACGGCAAAGGAGGTGGTCGTTTTAAAAAAAAAAAAACCCAACCGGCACTGACAACGTCACTGGGGCTCGTGGAGCGATCGGTTTACGGGTTTAAATGTTGACGGTCCCGCACACAAACGTTCAAAACAAACAAACCGGGGCCCCTTCACCCGGACGTGAAAGCCGAAAAGGGACAGCGAGAGTGTCATTCATTTTTTTTTTTTTTTTTACCTCGCCGTTGCTCACGGTTTCTTTAGTTGCTTCGCTCTCCTGCGTCGCCATCTTTCGTCGTCTCTATCGCGCACACCACACCGCACCGCTGCTGGCTGGGAAACTGGACTCTTTGCGTCTCGCGAGAGGTCCGCCGTTGCGTCATTAGAGTGACGTGTTTCTTCAGGAGAGTGATGAAAAATGTGAGGCTGATAAATATTGTAAGAGGCTTTTTTCTTTTTTTTTTCTTTTTTTTTTTTGCTTCAACGAGGCTGATGAAACTGCATGAAATACTGTGCCTCGTCACGCATTTTCTGCCAAGTAACCATAAAATAAAAGCGGTCTAAAATGGGAAAAGGAACATATATGCCACCATTTACAGTTGGCAAGAAATATAGTTTTTTTTTTTTCTTCCAGAGTCTTTCACGACACAATTGCAATATGTTTCTTCATAGTCTCATGTCAGATCAGTTGTAAATATATATAAATATATATATATAAAACCACAAATCAGAAAATGTACCTCAGAAATTGTACAACATATGATACTATCTATTCTCTGGCTCAGTACAGACAAAAACTAAAATTAAATGGTTGTATGCCTTCACCAATAGTCCAGTTGCAGTTTATATCCTTCTTTGTCCAGACTCATATAGTATATGTAATGAAGACTTGGATGGAATAAATAAATAAAAAGAAATGAACTCAAGTCTGAGAACCTATATTTACTGGTAAACGGCTTTTATTAATAAGCATAACCCTTTGGCACATAGTGACACCAGCACCTCAAGGATCAACAGAGTGTGTTGGTTCTTTAAAGGAACGAGAACAACAATACATGTTCAATGTGTGATAATTACATTACATTTACAATAAAACAAAGGAATGATTAATTTACATTTCTTTAGAGAACAAAACAACAGCATGCTAAGTTTTTTTTTTTTTAACAGCAACACAGAACAAAACATAAAAAAAGGCACACCATTTATTTGAAATGTCAAAAGCTCAGTGTTTTATCGTTGACAGTGGAGAGCAGTAAACATATGAAACCAGAGATAGATTTTACAAGTGTGCTATAGATGGGAAACATAAACTGGTATGTTTCAGAGTTTAACATCACCACCGAATGACCTGTTACTTAAAGATGAATGGATTTGTAATGAAAGGGGTATGTGCTAACAGAGATTATATTTCAACTGTATGAAATTCAATGCATCGTGTTTATATGAAATTGAAGTTAAAAATAGCCAATGCCATGATAGAAATGATTTGAAATTTAATGTTTTTGGGGGAATTTTTGGTAGAACACAAAAAAATATTCAAACAAGATATTCAACAACAAATTCAACCCTGTTTGATAAAATGTACAGGAGCTACAAATACTCTCTATATCGAAAAGATTATTGGATTTACTCCTTGATGTTGACATATATTTGTAAACGGGTGAGCTCAGTTTAAATTAAAGTAGATAATTGGATCTGCTCAGTCAAATTTTAAGTAAAAGAAAAATAGTAAAGTTGTTCCTTTACGTTTCAAATGCAAGCTTCAAAACATGTTTTATTTCAGTCGTTCAATATAACCAGGACACATTTAAATGCAGACTATTTAATTCTTAATGAGCGCAATTCAGTTACAGAAAATGTAAATGGTAATTTCATATTATATTCACTTGGAAAGCTAAAGATGAGTTTGATTTACATTCTACATACAAACACAAAATGAAATTTTTGAAATTAAATGTTGTTTAGAGAGGAAATATTTACCCTTTTATACTTTGGCACACTTATTACAGGCATTTTATGTCTATGTAGAAGGCCATAACTGCAATGTACAGCAAATAGGAGCCAGGACTTTTAATAAAAAAAAATGGTGGATGATGGTATCCTCAAAATATAACTGATGGCTGTGCTCCTAAATAGACTACTGAGACTACTGTTGATGTAGATCTATTGCTTTCCTCTTCACCAGTGAATTTCACAAGAACTAAATTTGCCTTCTGAGCTGTGGTTTTAAATAATGACAGGAAGAGGACGTTTCTACAGATTGATAATCAACAATGTCCCTTTCTATTTTAGTGTCAAAGTACGTTAGGGTGAATTTTTCCTTTGTTAATGTTTCACACCTTGGACCACTCTGTCAGTAATTTACAGTCTTCAAAATAATGCTAAAACTAGTTACCTATAAACAGTCACAAATAATCCTCTCTGTATACACTGACATGAACTAAATAAGGAAAAATGAAGTTTTCAACTGTCAAATTGTTTAATTACATAGATCACTCCCAAATTGAGAATGCAATGGGAGCAACAGGTAAGAAAATGACCAAAGCTACGAGGAGTGAGAGACCAGAACTTAACCTTCAAAACGTTGCAACAAAACTTTTATGAAACATTTTTGGTGTGAGCTCCTCTTTTCTGATTATCTTGTATAATGATCATAACCTGAAAGTCACTTCTGTCATGTTGAACTTAAGTTATCGAAATAGAATTTGAGGCTCAAGTGCCTTTGGATCATGCCGAGCAGAGAAGTAGAAACAAAACAAAAAATGTGTTGTATAACAAAATATCTCCATCTTCTCTGCTTGTGATTGGCTCTTGACTTTCAGGACAGACAAAAACTGTGGAGTCCTACATTTCATCTAAACCGTAATCTTCCTCCGGAAAGTCTCCCACAGTCACACTCAAGGGCTTCACAAACCCGCCATACTTGCTTCCACATTCAAAGTATTGCTTTCCTTCAACACTGTGGAGACACAATTAAAAAAAAAAAAAAAAATCAAGGTCAAACACAGGCAAAATCAAGACCAACATCACAGACTTTGTTTTAATATTTAAAAAGAAAGAAAGACTGCTCTTACGTTCCATTGTGTTTTCCCATGGGCTCGTCGTACTTCACACCCACCCAATAGCCCGTCTTAAACTCTGTTGTACCTGCAACAAATACCACACTGTTGTTTATACCAGGTTCATTATTGAAAATCTTCCGTCACCATAAACTGATGAAACTGTAATAACAAGGTACAACTTTCTTTGTTTATTCATCATTATTTACCCATTTTTCGTCACTGTTCTGCATGTGATATGCAAGATTAGAGATTAATATGGCCTTCAACAAGCCATTTTATAACTTCTTCCACTGAACAACCTACCTGAGAAAATGAATTGATTTAAAATTAAATTAGAGGGTGATAATATTCACATCAGATGAAATGTGAAGGGATTTCTCGGCAGGTTTGAGTTAAACAGACTAGGCTTGTCACAATAATTACGTAATCACCTGATCGGAATTATTCAAGCTAACCGCAATCATTTTCCTTAATCGAATTAGAATTGTTTTCATTCATCTGTATTAATATAGCCGGATAAAACTAACAGAAATGTCAGTTTGAGGTTTGAATGGAGCTCTTTTAATGATGTCATCTGGTTGCACCCCCTTCTTCTGCTGTGGTTTAAAGGCGTTAAAGGAGAATTAGCACCAACAGATGTTTATCTCAAGGTTTTTCACCTGTAATATTCAACCCGCTGCATTTCAATAAGCGTCTATTGACATTAATGCCATGGATTAAGTTGCAAAGCCAAACACCACTGCCAACTAATGGCTCTTCTTCATTAGGTGTATATGTACTATTAATTATTATTTTATCTACATTAAGGGCATAAAATTAATTAAAAAAAAAAAAAAGACAAATACATCTTTAATCGCAATTATGCGTATGACAATTAATCATCAACTACGATTTCATGATGGTGACGGCCCTAAAACAGAAAGAGCAGAACTACAATTCCTCCTGCGTTGCCACCTTAGCTTGTGCAATGAGCCTTGGTCACCATAAATTACAACAAAGTGGGTTCTGTTGAAGAGAAAATCCTCAGTAGCACAGGGTTTAAACTTATGTCCTAAAGAAAGTAACCCTGCTAAGCTTTATCCACACTTACCAACATACATGACTGTGCCCAGCTTCGTGGGTTGCCCAGGGATCTGCACTTTGCAGCGGTTGCCAACAGAAAAGGTATCAGCAGCAGCCTTCTCTTCGTCTGCCCGAGCAGCAAGCTCAGCTTTCTTCTTTGCCGTTTCTTCCTCATTGAAGCGGCCAACGCGATTTTTCTTCATGAATGACCTTGCTGAGCCTGAAGGGGAGAAGGTTGGATTGTACTTAACACAGGATACGTCAAAACAGACGGTTAAGACCATGTAACTTTTATCTGATGAAATTATTCAACATGTTAACCATTTATTAATGGCTGGTAAGAAAATTAAAATAAACAGAAACTTGGGTGTTGTTATGATGGAAGCATTGCTTGCGACTAATAATTCGTTCTCATTATTGATTGCTCTATCAATTACTGTGTGCATCCTCTTGACAAATCGTGAATGGTTAATTTATCAACTAATAATCAACATAAATATTCTTTCTAGTAATGGCTCAATTTGGTCATATATATTTAGAATAGCAGGCTGTACCTGATCTCTTAGCATAAGCTTCATCTGAAATCTCAAACTTCTCCACTGTGGAAACATCACTGAACTCGTTCATCTGACCTCCACTTTTGTCAACAACCTGTACAAAGAAATGAGATTCAAGATGACAGATATAAACATAGCAGTCCTGCATGTAGCTGTATTAGACAATACCTGTCAAAATGTTAGGGTTAGAGAAGCAATTGTAATTATGACAATGAACAATTTATCTGCAGGCACTTTCAAAATATACTTTGCAGGTGATTGTATAAAGTATCTGTCAGTTGTTTTCAGACAAACAGTTTCTTATTGCTCTCATGAAACCTGATCCAAGACCATAGCTGCCAGCAGGTCCTACTAGGACACTGATTGATGTGAACCACTTTTATTTTATGGCGATATGATAGTGATTTGGGCCACAAATTAAAAGCAGGTACATACATGTATTCTGCAGTCTTCATCCACGGGATATGAGCCGAGCAAAGCTTCATTGTCATCCATTTTCTGTAGAAGCTCGTCAGTGACACTGAACAACTGCAGGTCCATGGAGGAGGTGGGGATGCCCACAATCATCTCCAATTTGCTCTGAGAACAAAACAACAAAATAGTACATGTAACACACCACACCGAGGGCACAAACTACCCATCTCAGTATGAAGAGAGGTTTAGGACAGGAAAAAAAACAAAACTCAACCACAGAGCCACCGCGTGTGTCCTCTGAGATGATGTGTAATAAACTGAGTCTTACCTTCATTTCTATTATAGTAATCCCTCTTGCAAACCTGCGATTCACTTCAAAGGAGGAGAGGGTGCTTGTTAGTCGCACATTCACGGTGGGGCTGGTAACTATAGTCACCCCGCCGTCCATCATCCAGTCTGTCGCGACTCTACTGATCAAACGCTGTAAAGAGGAGACAAATAACGTGAACCGATGCCAACATCTCGCAGTCGAAAAACAAACATCGTAGTTGAAATCTACACCAAACAACTGCGTCAAGCTGTTTTCTTGCCAAGTAATCCAGATGAAAAGCTCAGTGCTGATCTACGAAAACAAAGACTGCGCCCGGTGATGTTGCGCTGTTGATACTGGACGTGACTCCCGCGTCGGTCTACATTGAGCATGCTCCGGCAGCGAAGTTAAAGTTGAACATTTAACGAGGCAAATAAGTCGTTTTCTCTCCCGTGTTGTTACAATTTTATCACGTGTGATCGTTAAAGTTAGCAAGCTAGTTTAGCAGCAGCGGAATAGACGAACAGGTTGCGGTAGTTACTTACGAATACGTGTATTTTCTTCGGTAGTATTAAAAAGGTCTTGGGGGGGGGAAAAAAAAAACCCAAACTGTCGACTCGTTTCTGTTTCTACACTTAAACCCAGTGCTGACTATTCCGTTTTAACCACGGCGAGAACAGGGAACGATACCTCGTTGTGCCAGAAAATTACACCGTCAATTCCTGCTACGCCCAGATCTGGAAGCTTCTACCTGCCCCTGACTCGGGAGCGCCAATCACATCGGCGAGCGAGTTGGATCAACCAATAGGATTACGATACGAAAGAACGCCCTGAGGAACTGCCTACTTACCGATAGATTGACACGCCCAGTAGCCAATCATCAGACAGGAGTAATTGCAACTGCTGAAATAACCGCACAGTGGCGCTAACGTCGTACATAAACCATCAAGACTGAGAAAAGAAAGTTTTATTTCAAATATGTTGACCGAGAGATTCAGTCCGACATTTGAAATAAGAAAACACGGTATCGTATATTACTGTCGGTTACTATAATTACCATGTTTGGGCCCAACTTTAACAAAGGTCCATACATAATGCAGTTTATGGTTGTAGATGTGAAATAATATTGCAGCAATTTGAAAACATTTGTGTGAGGACTACAGTCTGTCTGAACTGTATTTTAACTTATTTTGTCTCTCGGTGTTTGACAAAAAAACAAACTGATATTACAAAATAACCCCCCACCCAGAAAAGCAATCATATTCTTTCGTGAACCAAAGTATTCCTGGAAAAGTCACAACAGAGTAAAGCATGTATAGACAGAAAGGAGAAGATCAAAGATAACAGAGACCTACAACCAAACCCCAGACAGATGGAGCTCTTAAGATTTATGGTTGTTGCTAGAGATGGAGGTCCGCCAACCTGCCTGGTCTCATTCACTCCTCACCTGCAGGCAATATAGATCTAAAGATCAGGTTAACTTCTAATGTGTGCCAGAGATCTTCTCCTAAATCTCTGTAGTCAGGTTAAGACTTGTAAGCTTTCAGTTTGTAATTGTAGCAGGTAAGTCATAAACAGAAAATATTGCAATTTTATATTCATCTTCATATTACATTCATTCATATTATTGTTCACTGATGGATCTCCTAGGACATTCTTTCCTTTTCCTACAGGCCGGATGCACATCTCTCGCATAAACAGAAAACATGAATCATTCTGCAAACTATACCTGTATTTATACTTATTAATGGGTGTTTGCACAGTATTTGAATTAGCAGACACCTCAAACACACCAAACCACATGATCCGGTTGGAAATGTAGGACTACAACCTGAACAAAAAACAAGACACTTTAACTAATGTTATTCTTACATAAGACCGTGAATATTACTGTAAGACTATAGCCAATAAAATTCAAATCTAACAAAAGAAAATAATGTGCAGCAACTTTGAGGATCTGTTAACTGTTGCAGTAATTAAACAAAATTCACTGGTCCTGCTTCTTGAACTCAATATTTTCCAGTTTTCTTGTTGCCTGAACACAGTGAATGGTCAGACAAAACAAACCTGGGACAAGAGTTGTTTTTTGTTTTTTTTTGGAAAAATGTTTATTCTTTAGGTTAAAGGAATAAGTAATCACAGAATAATCAGTTATTTTAATCAATAATGAAATTACACATTTATCAAACAGTAAGACAGAGCAAAATTAGTGTAACCACTGCAAGCTGTAATATTAAAATGCTGCCTACACTGTATTGCATCAGTAATAATAATAATAAGTAATCCAGTAATATAACAATCTAAGAGGGACATTCTATTTTATTTGGGACTGAAAGTAGCAGCGTTTTTTTTTTATTAACGTGAAAAATGCTGGCTGATAGTTATTTTCTTGGAAGATTCTGTGAATAGATGTTTCCCGTAAAAAAAAAAAAAAAAAAAAAAAAAAACACATGGTATTACAATTTCCCCAAACCCTTGTTTTTCTATTCATTAAAAAGCCCAAAACTGAACAATAATCTGTTCAAGAACACATATCAGACAAAGAAAATAAGAAAATCCTCACAACCAACAGTACATATTTGTCACTTTTCACTTTTCTTTCTTTACGTTTTGTTACTGAAACTAGTGCACCTATGTCAAATTATTCGACGTAATATTGAGCAATAAAATAGATAGCTTACTTAAACTCCAGCTTAACTTGGATTCATTTTCCACATTAGTCAGACGTTGATATTGTTTCATATTATTACCATGGAACAAGCTTTATCCAACTAACGTGCCGAGAAGAAAACTGGTGCTTTGTAACAAAAGGATGTAAAGGGTGTAGCCTAATTGTCTTAATAATACTGGAACACAAACCAGAGGGTTGGTGGTTTGTGATAAAGGGGCGTGACGGCTGGTGGATTGGAGGCGCATTCACGGTTTGGTCGAGGATGGGAGAGAGCGCAGCGCTGCAGTGGGAGGGAGAGAGGAGGAGGAACTAGTGGTGGAAAAAAAAAAAGTTAAAGTGAAAATGGCTTCCTTGTCTTTGGATTCTGCAGAACAGTCTGAGAACAGCGCAGATGAGCCAACGGCTAAGGACGCCAAAGAAGAGAAAGATCCGATCCAACTTTCGGAACAATTACTACAAAGTTTCCAAAAGTCGGCTCTGAGTTTTTCCACTGACCAAGTATCATGTCTGTGCGAGGCCCTTCTGCAGGCGGGCAATGTGGATCGCCTGTGGAGATTTCTATCCACCATACCTCCTTCGTCCGAGCTGCTACGTGGCAACGAGACTTTGCTGAAGGCCCAGGCACTGGTGGCTTTCCACCGGGACGAATTCAAGGAGCTGTACGCCATCCTGGAGAGCCACGACTTTCACCCGTCTAACCATGGGTTCCTGCAGGACCTGTACCTCAAAGCCCGCTACAAGGAGGCGGAGAGGTCCCGGGGCCGCAGCCTGGGCGCAGTGGACAAGTACCGGCTCAGGAAGAAGTTCCCCCTGCCCAAAACCATCTGGGACGGAGAGGAGACCGTGTACTGCTTCAAGGAAAAGTCCCGCAACGCCCTGAAAGAGTGCTACAAGAGCAACAGGTACCCCACTCCGGACGAGAAGAAAAACCTGGCCAAACTCACCGGGCTGTCCCTCACACAGGTCAGCAACTGGTTCAAGAACCGCAGGCAGAGGGACAGGACCCCGTCCGGGACCCACAGCAAAAGGCAAGACCAGCAACACTGGAAACACACTTCACTTATCCAGCTGGCCGTGAGCCCTCAGCTCGGTGGACACAAGTCACGATAGGCGACAGCTGCTTTGAGCTTTCCTTTGTTTGTCTGCTTCTTACTTTCTGTCGTTTTTATAACAAGGGTCAGTCAGTAAAGTACCAGACGGAGGCTTGATGGTAAACACAGCCCACCGGCCTGTATCCGGGTAATACAGGGTTACCTCCAAAAACTGCACACATTTTACTTTAAAGTAACAAACACACACACACACACACACACATAAAAAAAGGCTCAAATTCAGAAGGTGGACAGGAGCTGACTTTTGACAGCAGTGAAGCCACACACGTCGGAGACCAGGAGCATGTTGCTTTGTTGTGAAACGTGAGATCCGGGCGCCCACCGGGCTCAAGTTTCCTGAAACCCTGCATGAAGGCCTGCAGAGCCGAGGGTGGATGAAGGCTGGCGCAGAAAACTTTCACTGGGAGGGGAGAGTTTTACAGAAACTCCTTCACCAAGCAGGGGGAGCCCGATAGGGAAGAGATAAGAGAGACTTGTCTATTCAGACTTGAGGGGTCGTGGTGGTCTGGCAGACAGTCTGGATGGTCAACCATACTTTGACTCATTAACCAAATGCAGATCCTAAAAACAGTTTCTAGGAATCTCATCAGACTGGACTTCCTGTCTGCACTGAGGTGTACTGCAGTGTGTGCTTTGTTATGTAGACAGAGGATGAGAGAGATTAAGAATAATTCAAAATGGTAAACCACAGAAAATGTAGTCAACGGAAAGTAGGTAAAACTGGAAGGAAGCTCTTATCCTTTACCCAATTTACACGGTAACTCATTTGCACAGTGAGGGTAACTCCCTGATCTCCAGCGTGTCACCTGGCCACTTGTTGCCTATATTTTCCTTTTTTTTGTAACAATACTATGATAAATGATTTGTTTTTTTTAAATAAGTGCGGTCTCTATTAATGGAGATTATTATGAAACTTACATACAAATCTAGAGTCAAACCAGTTACTTAGTATTGTTCAAACAGGCTTCATCACATTAGTTGACTGGTTTAATTCGCAGCTAATGCTAAACATTATGTGAGTAAATGTGCCTGAATCAGCAATTTCTCATCTGCAGTTCCCTGACAGAGATTACAAAGCCACCCTAACATAGTACACCATATAACAGTAATAAAAGAGTATAAAACTACATTTACCACCGAATACATTTAGCCAGACCACCTGAGTATCATATCAGTTGAAATGAGGATCTCTGGACTGTTACAATATTGTTTACTTTTGCCTACAAACATTTTAAGAACCTCTTGTGAGTCAAATCTTTGTACTGCAGCATAATATGCTAAAATAAGTTCACCTCAATGATAAAAAAAAGAAAGAAGTGGTTGAAATGGTGATGGAAACACCAAGAGGCATCATCAACTAAATTAAAATAAACCGCAGGCTGAACGGAGATATCTGTTTATGATATTTAATAGACAAACGATTATTAGAGAAAACAGGGCAGATGAATTGATAATGAAAATAATCTGTAGCTGCAGCACTACTTTGACAAAAAGCTACTTCTTAAATCAAAGTGCAGGGATATGTCAGATTTTTGGGGGAAATTTGCTCCATTGTGCAAAGTTCAAAATATTTGTATTGTGCAGACTTGCACTTAATTTACTTCATGGCAAAAGCTGAAACTATTTAAATAATTAGTAGATCAAATATCACCAACTAATATCACAATCAGAATAGCTTGTGTGTGTGTCTGTGTTCTTTTATTTGACTCATTTATTTCTCCTCCACTTCAGCGAGTCTGACGGGAACCACAGCACTGAGGACGAGGCGAGTGCGATGGACGACACCCTGGACAAACCGGAGGAGGTTGCTGGCTCCACGGCCTCCATCATCTCGGTCTCGGCAATCCCCTGTAGCACAGGAGGCCAGCTCATCCTCAACGGGTCCAGTGGCTTCCTCACAGCCTCTCAGCCATTATTACTCAATGGAAACTCCCTGATCTCCAGTACTGGTGCTGGTGTCATAATCAACGGGCTAAGCTTGGGTGATTGCCAGACAGTCACACTGAGTCCTGTTGCAACCAACTCTTCTTTAATACTGAATGGGGCTCAGGTACTAACCAAACCTGGTATCAGCGTGCAGCAGGCGCAGACAGCAGTTTCTGTGGCAGAGCATGAAGTTTCCGGCATGGAGGCCAAGCCGAGCAGTCTACCAGCAGTTGTTTTACGCACTAACAGCGCACCAGTCTCGCTCCCTCCATCCATCATTTCTCTGCCTCTGCAGTCCAAGTCAGAAAGTGACAATGCAATGGATTTCATCGGCGTCCCGGAATCAGAGAGCCAGACAGTATCGTCCTCTTCTTCGTCTTTATCGCCCTCCTCACCAACTCTGTCCTCCCCAACCAGTCTCCATTCACTAGTCTTAACACAAAACTCCCAACGCCAAGAGTCCCTCTCCCTCCCAGCCTCTATGTCGTCCGCAGGCATGGTTATCTCCAGTTCTGCCATGTCTCAGCAAGGGGAGTATGTTGTCTGTGCCACTGCTGGCTCCCAGTTAATCCCTTCAGGCTCTGTGGTTTCCTCCAGCAACTCCACCCCTCAGGTCTTCTCTCTGCCCCAGGTCGTGCCTTCCATCCAGGGTATACCAGTATCCCATCTGGTCCAGCACACTTCAGGAGCCCCGGTGTCCCAGTGCCCTCAGCTGGTCCCAGTGTCCCCCCTCACTTCGTCAGCACCTCAGTTTCAAAGCACCCAGACTCTGAACACAGGCAGCAGACTGGCTCTACAGCAGCCGGATGCATCGACACATATGTCTGAATGTGCCACAACCATAGTTTCCATCTCGCAGCTTAACAGCAATCAGCTCCCGCAGCAAGTGATGCACCAGTTGGGGGAGCAAACCACAAACTCTACACCCAGCAAGGTCCAGGTCCCGCAGGTTATTTCAATCTCCTCCCCAACGCAAGTAGTCCCCGTCCCCCAGGCCAAAGTTAGCACACCAGCGCAGTTAGTCCCGCTCTCCATGCCCCAGCTGGTCCCAGTCTCCTCCATCCAAACGTCCTCCACCATTTCTTTCCCACAAGTGGTACCTGCCAGTTCTTCTCTCTCCATCCCCTCTGCTGGAGTGCCCTTACAGATCCTGACTTCAGCTCCTGCAGCTGGAGGGGTCCCACAGGGTCCTCTCAGGATAAACCAGCTGAGGCCCATTCAGAGTGCAGGTCCCCCAACCAGCGTGGCCCCCGCAATGCAGCTCCTAAACTCTGGGATCATTCAGCTTCCCTCTGCTACTCCAGGTACAGTGAAGTCACGAGATCTTTGTAAATTGTAATGATCAGTGAACTGACAGAAAATTATTTGAAAACTGTTTTGATAATTCAATTAATTAAATGTAATTTCAGGAAGAAAAAAAAAAAAATCTGTTTCCAGCTTCCCAAATGTGATGATTTTATGTTTTTCTTTTCATACATGACATTGAACTGAAAGTATTTGGGAATAGGTTAGAATTTTTTTTTTTATAAGTGAACTTGAGTTGGAAGTTATGCAAATAGTATCAAAAGAGATCCAATATTATCAGACTGAAATTTAAAACAATGTTTTTCATTGTGAATTAATCTGGTGATCATTTTCTCAATAAATTAATGAGTTATTTGGTCAAAAAAGAGAAAACAATGACATTAATTTGTTTCAGTTGGAACATATTGACATGAACATTTGTCGGTTGCATTTATTAATAGAATAATAGCTATTTTTCTACAACGTTGTAAGATGACAGAAGAAACAGTGCTGTAACAAACTGAAAAAAATGGGTTCTTTACCAACCCAATATTATCAAAACCAAATTTTTCCTCACAGCAGATGTTTAATGTGTAAAACACATCATTACCAGTATCGGTCTTTAAATTAGTTTGCCGTATCCAAGTCTGAGTAGTAAAGAGATGTACTGGTGCTGATAATGATCTCATCTCCTGTGTTGAATGCTGTCAGCTCATTATTTGTTGTTCACCACCGTAGGGAACCTCGTCCTCGGTGGAAGCCCCTACCTGAGTGTCCAGCAAGGCAAGCTGATTCTGACCATCCCAGCAGGCATCCAGCTCACCAGCCTGCCCCTGAAACCGGTCCCCGACGCTCCCCCCATCTCTGTGAATGGAGCGAGTCCTGTTCTCAACCCCTCCACCCCTCCTGTAGCCTCCCAGCCTTCAGCCACCTCAGGCTCACACTCCGGCGCCCTCACATCATCTCCCCTGAACTTCATCAGCTCCTCTCCGCCGTACTGTGGCCAAGACGCTGTCATGGCAACCAGCCAGACCCCCGCCGTCCCCTCCCCTCACACCTTGGACCATTCGGCCACCCCCACAACACTGAACACTCTCACTCCGGAGAGCATGCTCACCCTCAGCCCCATGTACAGTGGAGTGACACCCAACATCCAACTGTCCCAGCCGGTGTGGAGCCCAGTGCCCCTCTCCACTTCAGCCGGTCTGACGCTGTTTGATGTCCGTGGCAAGGGGGACCTACCTGTAGACCCGGCTTTGTTAGGCCTGCCTGGAGGAGAGTCGCTGCTTCTGGGAAGTCCCTCTCCGGAGCATGATGTGGAAGCCAGCTCGCCACTGGGGAATCCAGACGAGATGGACGGGGACTCCAAGATCCTTACTCAGCTCCAGTCTGTCCCTGTGGACGATGAGCTGGGCTTGTAGCGGGTTTACCGTGTGGCTTGGCCACTGTACGTCTCTAAAAACAAAAGCAATGAAACATACACTAGACTTTGCTGTTTGTTTGTTTTTAAATGAACTGAAACATTTCAATCAACCCTCTTAAGACCTACATGTCTTTTGCAGCATGGTAATGTTCTGACATGTGCAAAAAGGGTGCTCTCTCAGCCGGGCCTGATACCATCATCCTCCTAGCTGCCACTTTTCATACAAGTCCTCTGCAGCTCTTTTTCATATAGGTCATATAGCAGGGTTGTATGGGAAATCCACCTGCTGGTTTGATATCACATTCATATAGGTGATATAGCAGGGCTGCATCTCAGAGATGTTCACTAAAAACTGTACGTGCCTTACTTTTTCTTATTTTTTTTTATTTTTTTTTATCAGATCCAGACAGAAGGAATAACATGGATTAGTCTACTTGCAGGTCCTGGTGTTAAAACAGTTTGTATTATACAAGCGATTTGGCTTTGCCTGTTCTCTCAGCTCCTCTTCGCAGGTTTGTGGATTACAGACCAAACTCCGCTGTACTATGTCTTGGTTTTTGTTGGCAGATGAAGCTGTGGATCCACCACATGAGGATACACCGGACTATCTGGCAAAGAGGACAAATCTTAAAATAGTTTTCTGCCTGTGCAGAACCCAAGATGTTCAGGAGTTTGGTTTTCTCTTTCTTGCTTTCAGCCTTAATATATTATTCTACAAACACTTCAGGAATGTAGTGAAGATCATATTCTTCAGACAGAAGTTGTGTAGGTTTTTTTGTTTTTTTTACGGGGAACTATTACTATTATTATATGATAGCTTGGAGAGCTACGCAGCAGTATTTTATTACTACAAGTTACTGAAGTTTGGGTTGAAACATGCAGCCTTCCTGCATTTTATTAGTAAACTGTTGTTAATGCTGCCCTTGGCTGGTAGAATTATAGGACAGGGAATAAAAGGGTTGATGAAAGGGTTTGTACTCTATGCAATGCATGTTTTTTTTTTTTATAGGACACTATGGCTGGGGCAAAAAGCCAGTACACTTGGGAGATGAAAAGAAGCTTTGAAATGCTGAGCTTGGAAATGAAGCATGGCAGTCCAGTACACTAATACATTTGCTGTGATCTTACTTTTTTTCTTGTAAAATGCATCCAAATTCTCAATACGTTGATACTGATAAGTGCCTTATTTTAAAGCTTACAAGTTTGATGTTTTTGAATTTTTTTGTTTTGTTTTTTGTTTTGTTTTGTTTTGTATTATTGCTATGTAACCAACCAAATCTCTTGATTCACTTCATAAGAACTGTTTTTTGAATACCCACATGTTTGTATCGGTTTGATCGTCAATGAAACACCATGTGACACTTTTGGTTGCATGGTCATAGGTCGAGCTCGTTTTTCTTTTTTTTTTGGTATATTTTGCACATTTCATCATCACAATGTTTACGCTGCGCTGCCATGTTGTTATGCCAGTGGTTGGACTCAGTCAGCTCTCTCTTAAATAGACCCAAAGAGGTCAATCAGGAAACAGGACACAGATTTATCTGTGAAATCTGTTGCAAACTGATGGAACAACTTGTGAACCTAAAATCCGATGAGCGTTCTGCTGTCATAACACAGGTAGCGGTCAAACCTTTGGCCAATTATGGTACACAAAAATACACTTCAGTGTCGCATCTAGTTACAATGGCCTGTGTGTGTGTGTATTTTTTTTTTACTTATTGTTTGTTCTGTTTTGTGTACATTTAATCTATTTAAAGCATGTATCAATCAGTTTGTAGTTTTAACTGAAAAAAAAAGTGTCCTTGTGGAAAAAAAACCAAATCGGAAATGATATTCATTTTCACCTGGAAGGTCACGTTGTAGTGCCGCCTGAGTTTTTACCCTCCGAGACTACAGGTATTCAATCCATTCTGAGGTCTTTAATACTACATTTTGAAATCGGTCAGCTCCCCTGTTAATACATTTTAAGGACGTTTTTTTTCCCAGTGACCTTTTTTGTAGATTATTGAACGGCTTGCACAAATAAATTTTAGCCTGAATTTTGCTGAACATTTAAATTAGTTATGGGTAAAGGGAAATGTGTCCATGCGAGTGGCTCGGGTATATTTGCCATTTCTTTGCCTGCCAAAGTCTGTTGACATTGAAGCCTCTGAGGGCTTATGCACACTTGTACCCCTGCATTTGTTTGTAGCCTGGGATACATTTATACTCTCCCACCTGACACATAACGTATATGACTCCAGATTTAACCAAATATGTTTGTATGTTGATCGACTTTTGTAATAGTTTTTAAAGGGATCATTTGTGTCTGTCATTCAACGTTCTTGTCCTCTCATTTTTTGTATTCAAATGCATTTTATTTTTTATATTACATGATATTGTAATAAACAACATTTACAAAAAAAAAGACTTGATGTGAGTGTCCTCCTGCATCACATTTCTGAAATGAATGATTGTACAGCAGTAAAACTAATCATCTGAGGATTTTGCTTCTAATTTGCTAAGAAAATTTGATTCAAATACATTGTCCATGCGCTTTGAAACCAACATGCGCTTTCACTGGGTACATATTCATAAAATAGGAGAGGTCTGATATTTGTATAAAGGGTGTGCGCGTGTGTTTGTAGAAGAGATAAAGGGATGTATGGCGTGTTATTCTAACTCCGATGGTCTCAGGTTACCTGGGCATGATGATGAGTAATGCTAAAACACACAGGCTCATTGACTTTGTTCATCACAAACAAGCCGTGACGCTCCACAGAGGCTTCAGCCGTCAAGAGAAGTTGTTCCAGGATATTTCCACAGTTTAGTTCAACTTGCGTCTCAGGACTCCTTGGGTGTCCATCCTGCTCCCACAACGATGACCTTCACAGCAGAGCAGGTCATTTGTGTGTGTGAGGTCCTTCTGCAGAGCGGTCGCATCGATCATCTCGTCGGCTTCCTTCGCACTCTTCCTCCTCTTTCCTCCTCCGTGTGCTCTGGGGAGCTGGAGAGCGTGCTGAAAGCTAAAGCCGCAGTGGCCTTTCACCAGGGGCGCTTCTCAGACCTCTACACTCTGCTGGAGGGATTCCCCTTCTCCCCGCGCAGCCACCCGCTCCTGCAGCAACTCTGGCTCCGAGCCCACTACATGGAGGCCGAGGGGCAGAGGGGCCGGCCCCTGGGAGCTGTGGGGAAGTATCGTGTGAGGAGAAGGTTTCCTCTCCCTCACACCATCTGGGATGGAGAGGAGACCAGCTACTGCTTCAAGGTAAGCAGCTGGTATGTAACTAAAGTGTTAGCTTTGAGTACATTTATTCAAGTACTGTACTTACTCTTATTATAATTTTAATAATAGTTGTACTTTACGTGAGTCTTTTAGGCTACTTTTAATAGAATATGAAATATACTTTTTACTCCATTCATATGACATCTTTCCATGTAATTAGTTATTTTGCATGTCCAGGGTTCCTTTAAAAAGATGATCATTTGATGTACATTAACATATTGAAAAGTAGTAGCAGTATGAAATATACTCCAGCTGTGAGCCAGCAACTGTAACATGCTAATATTAGTAAGCTTTATCAAATTAAATTATCTTAAGTAGGCCTATACCTTTACTGATCTGTCTTTTAATGAGGACTTTTTCACCCCTGGCAAAAGGGACCCAATCTACATTATTCATAGGGATTCAAAAAGTTGAATAGCAACATCTAAATAATTTACATAAAGGTACTTTTACAAAAGGCTTTTAGTTTTTAGTGATAGCACTAGTTCACTAGACCTGACTTTGCACATCCTGTCTGAACATCAGCTATAGGCTCTCGGAGTTTGAGGAGAGCTGAGAGACGTGTTGGTGTCGTAATAACGTTCAGATTTGCCTCCATTTAATCTACAAACAGGAGAAATCTCGGACTCTACTCAGGGAGTGGTACCATCATAATCCTTATCCTTCGACCCGGGAGAAGCGGGAGCTGGCGGCAGCCACCGGCCTCACGACCACGCAGGTCAGCAACTGGTTCAAGAACCGCCGGCAGAGGGACCGGACCACCGACGTGATCGGGTCAGTGACGGGGCAGCAGGTCGCTCTAAGGGGCTCCATTGTGTATTAATCATTTAACGCCACCCATGGCAACGAGGTTATTTTACAGAAATATTGACGAGAAAGTGATGAAGTTGCTCGTTGCTCAAGACTCACCGTAACCTCAGGAAGCGAATGAAAACACGGTGATCTAACTAACAAGTTCAGCATCGCCATAAATTTTATGTTTTGCACTGTCTGATTTAAATGATTTATACATATTTTAGGTTAGAAAAGGTTTAGGAAATACACAAAAATGTACAGCAATGAGTATTTTAGTTGAGTAACACTTCATCAATAATCTTTGGTTGTCCAGGCATTGCTCCAGGCATTTGATAGTTGAGGACAAGGGGATTAGCAGGAATATCAAATTGTTTCTAGTTTTACAGCCACATAATCTTTTACAAGAGTCAAAACGTTCTAGTTTTAACCCTTTTTACAACATAGCATGTAAAAAACAACGGAAAGTTGTGATTTCTTATTCCAACCAGGTTGCATGGGAGGGGTTTGTTGGGGGTGTCTCTATAAAGTGCCTTGAGAAAACCTATACGGTCAATGGAGAAGACATATGTTAGGATTTGGGGCTACATATCCTAAATAAAATTCTGTTGCATGCATTCAATGTATGATGACAGCACTGTCCTGTGGTTAAATTAGGACACGCGACTTGATTAAATCCTGTTTATCGCCTGCATTTTTCTGAAGATCCTCATCTCCTTCCCTCAGTTTTCAAACATCCGACTGCGTAGGACCTTCAGAAGAAGCCTTCCCTTACTCCGACAATGACCTTTCACCTCCTGGCAGCCCTCATCCACAATACCGTCGCTCTCCACCTCCACCCCTCTTCCATCCACCGCCTCTTCCACGTCACATGTCTGGAGGCCATTCAAACGTGTAATTTGTCACTTGATTGATCATCCTGCTCCTTCTTTTAATGTGTTTTCTGGTGTCAGTAAAGTTTATTACCAAAACATGACTCCGAAGACACAGTACCATGACTTAAACATACACAGGACAACATACAAGACAGACATTAAAGGCAAAATTTGCCACTTTTGATGTGGCTGCCCAATCCATGTTGAAGATGAATGTAATCAATTGAAGCAGTAAATTCCTCATTGTGTCCTATGCTAATCGAGGAAGCAGCGTTTTCCTGCTCACATGTACCAGGATGCATTGAGCATCGGCCCCTCCTAAATCCTTCAGTTCTCTTTGCCAAGTTTCTCCTCTTGTAGCGCAGACTGAAAAGAAAACGACAAGCAGCAGGACGATTTTGTTTGCAGAGAGCAAAAGACAGGAAAGAAGGTGGTTTTCCATCAAGAAGCTACTAGCCGTGCTCATGTATTTTAACATTATCAACTACGGTAAACACAAACGACTTGTTGCCGTGTAACGACACGCCAGTCCACAGTCGGGTGACAGAGACACTCTGTCGTCTTGGTCCTGATGCTTTTAACCGTCTCTTCCAGTTAATCCTCAGTATCCTGAAGGTCTCCAGCGCCTCTGTCCAAGTTAGGAGTAAAACATTCATGCAAAGTACCACACACACACACACACACACACGCCTCTCTCGGTTGCTGTTGGGGTCAACATCCAACAGAAAATGCCCATGAAGAATTCATTGCAGCAGAACGATTCAGCTTCTGTTGGCATCGGAGATCAATTTGAGCAAAAGCACCACCAGTCGCCGTTTGCTCTCAGCAGCTCAATTTCTGGACGGTCCCCAGCATCCATATCCTCTTTCACTGCTGCTGCAGCCGCAGCGCCGACCTCTCTGCTGCACTTCTTCTTCGGCTCAGGTCAGCTAAAATGCTGTCAAATGTATCCTCGTGCATAACATCCTCTGCACTCATATTATGGGATTCGCTGTTGGAAACGTCTTTTTATTATGGAGCAGCTCTTTGGTGACCCAGACAGCTCAAATCAGCCTGCAGTGCTTCCAGCCACCAACTACGACACCGTAGACGTGAAATGACGGAGCTGGTGCCAGAAGAACAACAGCTGTCTCACAGGGAGTTTTTCGATTGACTACATTTCCTATTAATACCGACTGGACATGTACATAAAAAGGGGCAAATATGGCTCCATTTAATATCAGTTCACAGATGTGCTGTAAAGTCCCGCAGTGCATCTCCACACAGTATTCACACACGGAAACAAGACATTTATGACAATCAGGGTTTTAGACTTGCTGAAGGGACAATGTTGGTAAAATGTTCAATGTGCTACATCCAGAACTGATCCAGTAACGGCACGCTTCAGTGTTTCTCACGTCCCAAAAATGTCTTCAAACTCGCGCTAAGCTAACTTCATGGCAGACTTGACAACATCTTGAACGAGGCGTGAAAGAACATCTGTTGGACTTTTACTCCGATAACATCATCGCGATGTTAGTTAGTTTAGCACTTAGTAACAGCCGAGGCCGAAAGGATCCTCACTGATGTGAAGGGAAAGTCAGGGGAAACGATTGAGATAAAAACTAGCAGTCGTTCACCATCGTCACCGTCTGAACCGTGTTCACAGCATCTCCATCATACCGGGGTAAATAAACAATAAAGGCTGATAAGGTGCTTTTTTTTTTTTTCCACCACAATAAAGAAAAAAACATGAATTTAGAGCGTTTTTCAGTTCACAGACACATTTCCAAGCTGCTCACTCATACGCCGTAAAATAACATCTTAATCAAGACTTTTCTTCTAGTGCCATTTGGACAAGCCGGTCCGACTCGTCCATGTCAGCAAACCAAGGACAGTCCAGCAGCAACTAGTCTTTGGTAAAGTTCAGCTGGCGTTCCAGTTCAGGTCGGTTCATTTCACCAGGGTCATTTCTCATCAGCTCATCAGGACCTTCACCACAGATCAGTGTTTGTGTTTGATGTTCAGAAGCCCAGGTATTCTGCCAGAAACACAGCCATGATCTTAGTCAGGTTCTCTACAGTCGGACGGTGCATGTTCTCCTCGGTGTCGTCTAGTGTGTGCCAGAACTGCGGGAAGGGAGTGGCGATGACATGAAGGACAGACACGCCTGTACAGGGAAGATGAAGGTAGTGATGACAGTCAGCATGTGATATATACTGACAACAGATCAGTCCCCCCGGCAGGGTGTTTTTCTGACATCCACAATGCTAAGATTTCTTTTCCCTGAAACTTCGTTGCAGTTCGCAGAACTTTAAATACATTTTTTGCAGGAAAATTGCAGGAAAAGTGAAAGTCGAGAAGAGAATGGTCATATTGTTCGCTTCTACCTAATAAAAAAGGTCAAACGTAATCACTTCTTATGATAATGAGAATAGTGCTCATATCAGAAATATTTTCGTTTGGTTTTTCTTTGTTGATGTTTTCTTCTTCTACTTCTTAAAAGTACCATGGGGGCTCAAAGTAAAGAAAAATCCAGTCATTAAAGTGACGTAGCTTTACAGAACAGGCAGTCTGTGACTAACATAGAAATCATTGTCTAAAAATAAGTGATTCAACCGTTTTTTTCAATAATATTAACGCAACACACACTGTGTGCACAAAAACAAAGTGAAGTCTCTTACTAGGTGGATAAAACTCATGTAAATCTAAAGCCTAATTCTCATCATAAGACCACGTTTTCCTGTAACTTTTCCCAATCATTCACAACACGGGTTGCCCACTAACCATCGGGTTGGGGGTTCAATCCCCTGTGCACTTGCCGAAGTGTTTTTGGGCAAGACACTGAACCCCAAGTTGCTCCAGATGGCAGGTGAGCACCATCACTGATGTGGGAATGAGTGAGTGAGTGGTTGATTGGGAGGAAAACTGTAAAGCGCTTTGACACAACTATGTAATAAAGCTATATAAGTGCAAACAATTTATCACATCCTGTTTTGTCCTTTTTGTCAGTCAACCGGTTTGTGTTTTGTTTTGATGATGAGAGATGTTGAAGAGCCTTGCTGATTGTAAATGAGCAGTTATTTTTGTTGATAAAGCGAGTTTTGTTCGTAGCGGCTGACTTTGCATTAATTATCGTTAATGCAAGATTGGCGTTTACTGGAGGGACTTCTACAAATGACACACATTGTCACGCTGATATGTTAGACTGTATTATATTGCAGGTGCCTTTTTCCCTTTTGCTTAAAGGTTTAAGGTGTAGTTTGGAAGTGACTCTTCCGCTCCGGACATCAATGGGGAATTTATTCCACAACTGTTGCACTGGGACAGAGAAGAGGCACGACTAAGAGCGCCATCACATGGTCCTCTGAGAGATGGCAGGGCAATGGTTGTAAGTGTAGGGTTTAAACGTGGCTTGATAGGAGGGAGCGGTTCCCTGTAGGCCAGCACCAGAGACTTGAACTGAAGGGGAGCTACCGAAGGGAAGCGAGTGTAGTGAACGAAGGTTAAACGCCGGGTGTGAAACAGCATTGTGGACGATCTGCAGAGGGAACAGACGGAGGAGGTTTCTCTTGTTCAGGCAGGAGATGAGCACCTGAGCTGCCTCCTTGGACCTTCTGACGTTGTGCAGGCGGATCCTACAGGAGGCGGCTGATCACATGTCTTTGTCGTCACTCACCTTTGTGAAGGAAGGGGATGTGGTCGTCCTGCACGGGCCCAAGGTACACATCCTTCCGGAAATAGGTCTGCTCTGAGGGGTGAGACGTCAGGAGTCCCTGTCGATGGAGTCTCTTCTCTGACAACGAGGGGAGACGGCAGATGTTGGGCATATAACCGGGAGGGATGGAAATATTCAGGAGAGCGTAACGGGCAACGCTTACCTGCAGCAATCAGGCGGTCAAACCAGCGTGCCGTGTTATCAAAGTGATTGGCAATCAGTGGATCAGGACCACCGAGCAGGTCCAGCAGAACAAACAGGTCCTGGAGAGAGAAGTTAAAGTCAGGAGCTGGAATTAAATATCACATTATGAGTTTCTTTTTAATCATAAAACATTACATTGCTGACATGCAGATGTTAGATTTGTGTTGTTGATTCAATTTTGAATTCAGATCTATATTACAGTGTATGTCAGTAAGAGGATCAGTCCACATGAGAGACCTGCTGTTGTTCAGTTGTTAAGGCAGTCTGCTCATACATAATTCAGAGTGCGTCTGGATCAGGATGCGAGGACGACTTCAGAGGACGTGCGTTTCTGTTTCCTCACCACAGCCTGCAGCATGGTGGCGTGTGAGGAGGCTGCAGGGTGAGGTGTGTTAGCCATGCGCTCGGCCAGGTGACGAGAGCCGTAGAGCGAGTCCGTCGCGGTCCATTCTTCGAACGACTCCTCCCCGTCAAAAAACACCAGCTGAAGAGATACTGGAAGTTTCTAAGAGGAAACAGGAAGAAAGTAGAGGTAATGAAATTAAAACGCACTTTACATGAAGCACCAACCGAGGTTTCTCTTTCTGCAGTGTTGCCGCAGCGTGTGTGCGTGTGTGTGTGTGTGTGAGAGAGAGCGAGAGAGTGTGTGTCTTCCTACAGTAACTACATAAATCACAGCCTCTGGAGAGATAGGGCTGTACACAGATGACTGCTGCACTCAAAGCGGGAGGCTCGAGTCAGCATTTTCTGTCCGATACTGCAGCCTCAGAGGCAGAGGGATGAAAGGAGCGTGTAAGAAAAAAATAAAAAGGAGAAGAAGCTCTCGTCAGCATCTCAGACATTTACTCTTCAGCACAGGAAAAATGCAGCAAAGTGCCAAATAAAGAGGAACCAAGTCTGCTCCAGTAGTTGTTACTACACGCGTGGAACAAAAACACAACACATACCTGCTGTTTGAATGTTCTGAGCTGAGCATCCAGAGAAGTGGCGAGCTCCAGGATCATAGCACAGGGCACCGCGGAGTCACTGGCCCCAAGAAACACCCTCTCTGGGGCCCGGGGGTCTGGAGGCAGGACTTTGGAGTCGTAGTGGCAGGCCAGGAGCAGCCTCCGAGGGGCTGACGGGTCCAGAGTGGCAAGGATGTTGGTGAAGGCGACCTGGCCACGAGGGGTTGGAGCCTGGAAGGAGTCCAGGTCTATGGACCAGCCAGCAGACAGCGAGGACAGGGTGGAGGCGATGTGCTGGAGCAGAGCAGAGGGATAAAGATGAGGAGACAATGGGCGAAAAAAAAAAAAGAAGGAGGAGGAAAATATAAATATTTACACCTGCTGTACAGCCAGGCTGCCTTGTGTCCCCGGGAGCCTCTCTATTAGGATGGGTCGCAGATGAGTCTCCCACAGGCGGGTGCCGTCCACCTGAGAGGCCAGACGGCGGAGCTGAGCTGGAGAGCACTTACTGGGTTTGTGGGACAACTGCAGGAGAGCAGAGATCGGGGATGAAGGAGGGAAAAAAAAAAAAAAAAAAAAATATCCTGTGATCAGAAAAGCAGGCAGAAAAGTGTAAAAGCAGCACAGAGGTGGTCCAGATGTTTGTGGTACAGAGGAAGAGGTTTTGTGTTTAAGGTCTTAAAATCCTCTCTGATCCATAGTCTTCACATATTAAATTACATTACATTTCATTTAGCTGACGCTTTTATCCAAAGCGACTTACAATAAGTGCATTTCAACCATGAGGGTACAAATTCAGAACAACAACAATTAAGAAAGAACAATTTTCTTCAAGAAAGCCAAACTTCAAAGTGCTACAAGTAAGTGCCATTTTAAGTGCTACTAAAGTGCTACCTATTCAAGGTAAAGTCAGAAGAGGTGTGTTTTTAGTTTGCGTCGGAAGATATACAGACTTTCTGCTGTCCTAATGTCATTGGGGAGCTCATGCCACCATTTAGGAGCCAGGACAGCAAACAGTCGGGATTTTGTAGTGTTTAGCTCGCAGTGAGGGAGCGACCAGCCGACTGGCAGATGCAGAGTGGAGTGAACGGGCTGGGGTGTACATACAGTGGTGTGAAAAAGTGTTTGCCCCCTTCCTGATTTCTCATTTTTTTGCATGTCTGTCACACTTAAATGTTTCAGATCATCAAAAATTTAAATATTAGTCAAAGATAACACAAGTAAACACAAAATGCAGTTTTTAAATGAAGGTTTTTATTATTAAGGGAGAAAAAAAATCCAAACCCACATGGCCCTGTGTGAAAAAGTGTTTGCCCCCTAAACCTAATAACTGGTTGGGCCACCCTTAGCAGCAACAACTGCAATCAAGCGTTTGCGATAACTTGCAATGAGTCTTTTACAGCTGTGGAGGAATTTTAGCCGACTCATCTTTACAGAGTTGTTGTAATTCAGCCACATTGGAGGATTTTCCAGCACCAACCTCCTTTTTAAGGTCATGCCACAGCATCTCAATAGGATTCAGGTCAGGACTTTGACTAGGCCACTCCGAAGTCTTCATTTTGTTTTTCTTCAGCCATTCAGAGGTGGACTTGCTGGTGTGTTTTGGGTCATTGTCCCGCTGCAGAACCCAAGTTGGCTTCAGCTTGAGGTCACGAACAGATGGCCGGACATTCTCCTTCAGGATTTTTTGGTAGACAGTAGAATTCATGGTTCCATTTATCACAGCAAGTCTTCCAGGTCCTGAAGCAGCAAAACAGCCCCAGACCATCACACTACCACCACCATATTTTACTGTTGGTATGTTCTTTTTCTGAAATGCGGTGTTACTTTTACGCCAGATGTAACGGGACACACACCTTCCAAAAAGTTCAACTTTTGTCTCGTCAGTCCACAGAGTATTTTCCCAAAAGTCTTGGGGATCATCAAGATGTTTTCTGGCAAAAATGAGACGAGCCTTAATGTTGTTTTTGCTCAGCGGTGTTTTTGGTCTTGGAACTCTGCCATGCAGGCCATTTTTGCCCAGTCTCTTTCTTATGGTGGAGTCATGAACACTGACTTTTACTGAGGCAAGTGAGGCCTGCAGTTCTTTGGATGTTGTCTTGGGGTCTTTTGTGACCTCTCAGATGAGTCGTCGCTGCTCTCTTGGGGTAATTTTGGTCGGCCGGCCCAGGGGAAGGTTCACCGCTGTTCCATGTTTTCTCCATTTGTGGATAATGGCTCTCACTGTGGTTCTCTGGAGTCCCAAAGCTTTAGAAATGGCTTTATAACCTTTTCCAGACTGACAGATCTCAATTACTTTCTTTCTCATTTGTTCCTGAATTTCTTTGGATCTCGGTATGATGTCTATCTTTTGAGGATCTTTTGGTCGACTTCACTTTGTCAGGCAGGTCCTATTTAAATGATTTCTTGATTGAGTATAGGTGTGGCAGTAATCAGGTCTGGGTGTGGCTAGAGAAATTGAACTCAGGTGTGATAAACCACAGTTAAGTTATGTTTTAACAGGAGGGGGCAAACACTTTTTCACACAGGGCCATGTGGGTTTGGATTTGTTTTTTCTCCCTTAATAATAAAAACCTTCATTTAAAAACTGCATTTTGTGTTTACTTGTGTTATCTTTGACAAATATTTAAATTTGTTTGATGATCTGAAACATTTAAGTGTGACAGACATGCAAAAAAAAATTGGAAATCAAGAAGGGGGCAAACACTTTTTCACACCACTGTATATTTAGCCTTTATTTTCCAAATACTGTCATTCTGCTTCTATATAATACAACTCATGTCTAAACGTACAACACGTGTTTGTCTGCGTGTGGCGCAGGTTTTCTCCAATACAGTTTATGTTGTTGAGGTTTTTCTTGTCTGAAGTGAGGAAGACCTACTTAGAACTGAAACAATTATTGCAACTGTGTTGATACTCGATTAACCATTTCAGCAGTTTCAACCGAATCATGAAGATGAAAACTTGATGCTTTTGTTTCTAACTCATGATAGTACATTGAATATCTTTGGGTTTTGGACTGTTGCTATGATAAAATAAGCTTCAATGTGTGTAGGAAACTGTAATGTCCTCTATTTTCTCTGCAGGAGCCGTGTTCATCTGTTCCGATTGTCACCCCATATTCAGGGAAATTGTTGATTTTCTTTCTAATTTTGAGCAGCATAAAGAAAACTGGCTCAATCAATCAATAATATCCATAACAAGGGTGAATAAAAGTTGCGATGTGATCGGTGGCACACCTGGACAACTCCAGTGACTGTAATGACTGTAGTCACTTATCTGCTCTCTGATGGAGCCATTATTAATCAAATAAACTTTAATATAATTATAAACAGACATTCACTGAGACTAAAGTCACACCACAATAAAACAAATAATGTTTCATCTGGGAGGAACCAAATGGATCTTGTCCTTAAAGATAAAGATAAAGCAGAACCATCTCGGGTCTAAAATAAAATACTCCGACTTACTGCAGAATGTACTGCAGGTATGTAAAGTACTCGTTGTGTCATATGACTGCTTAGTTTCAAATCATATGATTGGATTATTACAGATGGTTGCATGTGCTGAATCTTAGGTTGTAGCTGGTTTATACACAGCTGGCTACTTTAATATCCAGCAATGCTTCATATTTTATAAACCAATCATAAAGTGAAAGATTTGAGCTCCAAAGTAAACATCTGTCAATGAACTGCAGTGGCGTGACGAGCACGATATTATACGGGAAGTAACAGAAAATAGAAATACAAGCATCTCCATATGGTGTATTTAGTGAATAATCCTGCACGACGTTCCGGGTACAAATACACGATTTCAGGGATAAAAATCAGTCCCACGGTTGCATAAAGTTTAAGGTGTTCATGTCCCTGCTCCTCTTACCCGGTCTTTGGTCAGATCTGCGGCCGGCACGCGGCTCCCGTGCGTCCCGGCGGTGTCGTTGGACAGGTAGACTCCCAGCACCACCGCCAGCACCAGAGCACCGAGGAGGCAGAGCAGCAGCACCCGGGCCCGGGGCATCCGTACCCGGTCACAGCCGGGGAAGGAGCCGCCGCCGTTGCTCTGCTGCAGCAGAGGCTTGTACCGCCGACCGGACCTGGACATGTCTGCTGTCCCCTAACAGCTACGTGTCCCAGCTGAGAGCGATCCTCACAGGAAGTCGAGGAGGACCCGACAGAAACAGGGACAGCTTACATTCAGACCCGCCTGCGGTCCCGTGTCAACACGAAGAGCCATCGTCAGCGCTTCAAAGTCCGTCTGAGGCGGTCTCGGTCCTCGAAGTGGCTCCCGCAGCCCTGTTGTGAGGAGACATGGCGGATTTTAGGAGCCGCTTTGATGAAGTCGATCCGGAATAAATTATAATATAAACAGACACCGATTCATCCTGTCGTTCATTTCCTCACCGCAGTGACAAACTTATTTGAACTACTAACAGCGACCAAGAGATGAAAACTAACACAACGTGATCTTATTGCAAACTTCTCTCGGCTCTCCTGGTGCAGGAGTCGAAATAAAAAATTAAATAAAAAGGATCAATTTAACGCCCCTTCATGACGGAACACTTCCGTACTCTCTAATTAAATCGTGACGTTACTTCTTTTAGGTTTTAAAGGTGGTTGGAAAAAAAAGAAATCAGCTGAGTGGTGCGTTAGCGCCCCCTACCGAGCAGGAGAGGAACAACAGCAACTGAGATTAAACACTTCGATGCAAAAAAACACTACAAATAACTGTGTATTTATGTGATGGGATGTGTTGTTGGATGTTTAAATATCATGCTGTCTTTTGTTTGAGTTTTGTTGTTTTTATACTGTTGATCTGCTTTTACATAATTGTGCTACAAACAAATTCCACCCGCTTATCTTTGTAGTTTGCTCTTGTGGATTCACCTGCTGCTAAATATGACCTAAATATCATCGATCCCACTGTCAGTACTTCTCCTTGCAGGTCAGCATAGAGTTTATGAGAGGCTTTTCTGGGTGCTGGAAGATACATTATATGTAGACGGACAATTATACAAAAGCAGCTGAAGGGAAGAATTAATAATGCCGAAGAAAATTTGCAAAAAGCCTCTCTAAAGAGATAAATCTTTTAGATTGGATTAAAAAAAAAATGCTCAGTGGCTATAAGCAGGTCCACCAATTTTTGTTTTAGTCCTGGGAACATAGGCTGTAATAGACCTCAGCGGTCTGCAGGGTTTACATAACTTGGGTTTCAGAGAATCAATGCTTGTAGCAAATATAAAACTTTACATCATCATTTTCTTGGAAAACATCCATGATTATAAATATAATCAGTCCAGTACATAAACCAGAGTACAAACCAGATGGGCTCAATTTACTGTGGTTGTGCTTTTCTATTATTATATTCTATTCTATTTGCTTTTCTATTATTCTATTCTATTATTTTATTCTATTATTTCTATTATTATCTTATTGCTTCTGTATGCTGCTGTAGCGAAAAAAAATGTCCCCTCGGGGATTAATAAAGTAAATACCTACCTACCTACCTACCTACCTAAAAAGACAACAAGCATTTCTATATATAAGTGTATAAATATATTTGATTTAGGTTAGGTTAGGTAGTTACTTTATTAATCCCCGAGGGGAAATTTTGTTCACTACAGCAGCATACAGGAAGCAATAAGATAATAATAGAATAATAGAAAAGCAATTTGATGGTTTATCTGAGTTTATTTGTAACAAATTCACGTTATAATAATGTGTAAGAACATAAAGTGGAGGCCTTCCTCCTCCTCCTGCTGCTGTGCTGGATCAGTGTCAAGTCTATCCTGCAGAACAAAACAAGGAGAGAAGCGTTACGTCACCTACTTTCTCCTTCGCGCCAGATTTGAAAACCGGAAATGGAAGTGGGCCTTGTACTCTGCTGTGATTGGGTCTCAAACACGGCGCCCCACCCCCCCGCTTGTTCTCTCGCTGCTGATTGGCCAAGAAAGCCCGTCTGTCTCTTCTCTTCCTGGTTACGTCTTCCGTACAAATACGGCGTTAGCGGGATTTCGGGGACTCGTTCGCGCTTCTCTGCCCGACTTTTGACAAGCAGGACGTTGTGCTCAAGCCGCAGCTTCTTTTTTTTTTTTTGGTACCGGCGGGGAGGTTCAACTTGTTGCAGGAGAGCGGCTTGTTTTCTCGGGGGAGACGAGCTCACATCACACTTTTGCCAAACATGCACGTGATCAAGCGAGGTGAGCGTTTTGTTGTTGTGACCGGATCAAGCTGCCAGTCAAGGCCTCGAGTTAGCTGCAGTCGGGCGGATACCTCCAGTGGTCCCGACCCGCTGCCTCCGTCTGACTCCTTATTTCGCAACTTTTAATTTTTTTTTTTTAAATATTTTTAGAAAGATCAGTTTAGTCCGGCAGGCTTAATGTCGACGGTTCAATGTAGTTGTCGGTGTTTATGGACTCAGCTTCGAGTCTCTTTGTCACAGATGGCGCCAAAAAAAAACAAAAAAAAACCCTGTTCATGTAGTAACGTGTCTGAAGAAGGAACTGGATGACACGGACAAAAAATAAATAAATCATAAAATGATTAATAATGAATAAATCCCTGATATGGATATTTAAAAAAAAACAAAAAAACCATTCATCGGTAATGGATGTTTTAAAGTAAAAATGATAGAACAGTTTAGAGGAGCCTCCGAAACGAGGCATTTTCATAATATTACAATGGCCACAATCCAAGACGTGAACTAGTCTCATTTCTTGGCACCGTGAAACACTTGAAGCTTCGTCCGGCCGACATAAAACTAACAAAGTAATGAGCACAGCAGAAATCTGCTGTTAAAAAGTAGGTCGGTATGTGAAGGGCAGAAAATGGCTGTTGATTAAAAAAAAAAAAAAAAAGTGTTTCCCCAAAGTGCAACCAAAAAAAAAAATGTCTTGTTTTTTTTCCTTATCAAAAGATATTAATTTCATAATTCTGGAAGATTAAAGTAAACGGACAGTGTTGATATTTTAAGAGGCTGGAAACTGGAAAATTATTAAAACACTTTTCTTTTTTTTTGGTTCACTAGTTGGTGAAGCTCCGCCTTAATTCTCAAAGTATAGTTGACAATAAGCCCTGCACTATTATATTATATTATATTATATTATATTATATTATGTATACAAATACAAAGTATATATACAAAAGCCAAGATGTTTTTTTTATTTTATTTTAAGTCACTTTTAAATCATTGGAGGGGTTGTACGTGGTACTACTGGTCATTTCTAAATACTTTTTTTTTTTAACGCCGTTAACTCCTTTAAGAACACAATGACTTCCGATAAATGATAGTTAAAAGCAAAACTGTGTAAAATGGTTTGTGTTTTTTCCATTAGATGTCAAAAGTCACTTAAATGACACCAAAAGTAAAAAAAAGTCTCATTTCCAGACTTCAAAGGAATCTGGAGACCGACTGATGCAGAAATGTTTCTTCAACTTCAGATGACCAACTGCGGACAAAATTACCAACAAAAGTGAACATGTTTAACTCGCCAACAAACCTCGATATCGTTTAGTAGAATTGATGATGACATTTTTGAGCTCGGTCGACTTTAATAAAATGAAAAAGTTACTTCAGCATTAGATTACAGCGAGTTGGGCGTCACTGGCCTTTTTTTTTTTAATTTAAACTAATGCCGACGAGTGATAATATCAACGAATTAGTTGAATGTTGCTCGTGACTTCAGTCACCGAGACGTGTGGGTTTTCTATTATTTTTCAGATGGCCGCCAAGAGCGCGTCATGTTCGATAAAATCACCTCTCGCATCCAGAAGCTTTGCTACGGCCTGAACTCCGACTTCGTGGATCCGGCCCAGATCACGATGAAGGTGATCCAGGGCCTGTACAGCGGCGTCACCACCGTGGAGCTCGACACGCTGGCGGCGGAGATCGCCGCCACCCTCACCACCAAACACCCCGACTACGCCATCCTCGCCGCTCGGATCGCCGTCTCCAACCTGCACAAGGAGACCAAGAAAGTGTTCAGCGAGGTGATGGAGGACCTGTACAACTACGTCAACCCTCATAACAAACGCCACTCCCCCATGGTCTCCAAGGAGACGCTCGACGTCGTCCTGGAGAACAAGGACCGCCTCAACTCGGCCATCATCTTCGACAGGGATTTCTCCTACAACTTCTTTGGCTTCAAGACCCTGGAGCGCTCGTACCTGCTGAAGATCGACGGCAAAGTGGCCGAGCGGCCGCAGCACATGCTCATGAGGGTGTCCGTGGGAATCCACAGCACGGACATCGACGCCGCCATCGAGACCTACAACCTGCTGTCGGAGCGGTGGTTCACCCACGCCTCGCCGACCCTCTTCAACGCCGGCACCAACAGGCCGCAGCTGTCCAGCTGCTTCCTGCTCGCCATGAAGGACGACAGCATCGAAGGCATTTACGACACGCTGAAGCAGTGCGCCCTCATCTCCAAGTCGGCCGGAGGAATCGGCGTGGCGGTCAGCTGCATCAGGTCGACGGGGAGCTACATCGCCGGCACCAACGGCAACTCCAACGGGCTCGTGCCCATGCTGAGGGTCTACAACAACACGGCGCGTTACGTCGACCAGGGGGGCAACAAGCGACCCGGGGCCTTCGCCATGTACCTGGAGCCGTGGCACTTCGACGTGTTCGACTTCCTGGAGCTGAAGAAGAACACGGGGAAGGAGGAGCAGAGAGCCAGAGACCTCTTCTACGGCCTGTGGATCCCCGACCTTTTCATGAAGAGGGTGGAGAGCAACCAAGACTGGTCCCTGATGTGTCCCGACGAGTGTCCCGGGCTGAACGAGTGCTGGGGGGAGGAGTTCGAGAAGCTCTACGCCAAATACGAGAAGGAGGGGCGGGTCAAGCGCGTGGTGAAGGCTCAGCAGGTGTGGCACGCCATCATCGAGTCGCAGACGGAAACGGGCACGCCGTACATGCTGTACAAGGACGCCTGCAACAGGAAGAGCAACCAGCAGAATCTGGGCACCATCAAGTGCAGCAACCTGTGCACGGAAATCGTCGAGTACACCAGCGAC
>NW_027185274.1:14586829-14639329 GCF_022577435.1 Embiotoca jacksoni
CAGCTGTTACTGTCAACGTTACGAAAAGAGACGAACTGTTTTTAACGACTCGTACGGGTTTAAAATAACGATCCGGTGCGTTCAGATCTGAGATGACGGGGGCACTGATGAAAACCGGAGGGGTGGGTGGGTGGTGGGGGGGAATCAAAGGAAAACAACGCACTGCATTAGTGATACGACGCCGTTACGTCGCCGAGCTTCGTTGACGTCGGCCGTTTCCTCCTGATGCCGACGGCTTGTTTTCACAGCCGCAGTTCGTCCATGTAAACGAAAGACAGGAAAATATCGTGGCCCACAAGTTTCATTTTACAGTAAACAAGTTTGTTCATCACGCAGTTGTCCTTTAACAGACAAATCACACTCTTGACACGCACACGCACACGCACACACACACACAGAGGGAATAAAATGCATCCCGCCTTGAGCACAAACAAAACGCTGCTGTGCCGTAATGAGTATTGTACCATCAGTTACACACACGCACACGCACACACACGCTCACACCTCTTTAGTACGACCGCTGTACAATATCAGTACACCGTTGATAATATTGATACATGAGAAATGTACCTACAGTACCCTGTCTGTAGAGCTTCCATTACTTCTAGTGCATTCTGGGAGATGCAGTCTGTAATGCGTGTTTTTTTGTCCTTTTTTTTTTTTTTTTCCGTTTTTTGTTTTTGGCTGATTCGCTGCAGGAACAGTATTAGGCCTCTCCAGGTGATGTAGTGTTCTCTAAAGCAGTCAGGATCTCCTCTCCTGCTCGCTCCTCCGGCATAGTAGCATGTGTATTTATATATAAGACGAGTAATTAAGACGTGTTCACTTGAGTTTAGAAAAATAAAGCGGGTCAGAGTGGAGAGTCTCCGCTCCCTCCGAGACCCTCCGGGAGTGTTTGCGTTTTAAAAATCCAGGTGGTCTTTTCTCACCGTCTCTGGTTTAAGGCAGTCCAGTGGAAGCTGAGTTGAGGGTGACATCATCGTGTCCTCTGCCGCCCGTGCGAGTGCAAGGAATCATGGGTACTGAAACCAGCGTTTCTCTCCCTCCGGCCTGAATCCGACGGCCTTCTTCTTCTTCTTCTTCTTCTTCTTCTTCTTCTTCTTCTTCTTCTTCTTCTTCTGTCGCCGTCGATCACTCCCTCTGGGAGTCGCTCTGCGTTAAGGAGTGAGCCTCGTGGTCACTTCCTGTCGTGTTCAGGTTGGTAAAAAGCCTGCTGAACTTGCGCAGCTGCTCGCTGGCTGTCTGGCTCTCCTCCTGCAGCCGCTGGTTGTTGTCTCTCAGGTTGGCCATCTCCGCCAGCAGAACCACTTTGTCCTTCTTCTCCTGGTGTGAGAGAGACAGAAGAGACACTGCTCAGTTCAGTGCGACAGCGCACCGGCCACAACTTAATACACTAAAACTAAACAACAAAAAAAATGCGTCAAATCATTTCCCTTCTTGCCGAGAAGTTCGATATGAAAGAGCAAGGAGATGCTTAGCTTAGCGTAAAGTACAAAAGGTCACAAAAATCCACCGACCAAAACCATAACTTCATGTTTTTATACTATTTCCAGCGGCTGCCTGAAGTTTCAAAATAAACAGGTGGGAGGAAAAAGCTGATCCTCTCATCAGCCAATATGCTAATTTCCTGAAAATGTCAAATTATTCTTTGAAACCACAGTAATAATATCTGTTGAGTCGCCTGAACACAATTTATTATCTTCCTGCACGCTATAGGGAAAGTGTGCTCATAATACATTACTATCATGTCCTGGTTTAAGTTGTCTCTGGATTTTCTGTTTATACTTTTTTAATATAAAGACATTCTCACTCTCTCCAGATCGTTGTTCAGTTGTTTCAACATCACCTCCAGGTGGTAGAGTCGACCAGACAGATCGTTGGGCACCTCGTCGCTGTCAAAAACACGGCACACGTTTACTATAACACTTTAAAAAGACACAAACAGCCAGGGAGGTTTTTACTGGTATCTTAAACCTCCTAAAAAAAAAAAGAAAAAAAAAAAAGCTCCTCCCTTTCAATAATATCAATCCGTTCACTCCGGTGAGAACAAGTCAGTTCTCTTAAACTACCACAAGGTGGCAGCTGTGACAAAGTTTACAACAAAACTTGAATCTATTTATTGGTGTTGTTCTGTACACTATACTTGTGCTCTCCTTTTACACCAAACGCTGCCTGTTTTGGACGGTGTAACCGTGACTTGGGGGCTCACCCGCTGAAGGTCGGCGTGGTTCGGGGCGTCTGAGGCGTCTGAAACTGGACCGGACTTGTGACCGGTCTCCCGTCCGGACCTCCAACCTGCGGCTCCGTCAGCGAGAAGAGGGAAACCGCTCTTTGTGCTGCAACAGAGACACACGATCAGGCTTTCAAAAAAAAAAAAAAGCGACGCGAAAGAGTCTTTTCACGCTACCGGCCCCCCGGATGCTCGACGCGGTCACCCTCGCACACCGGAAAAGCTACGGCGGCCGGGAGGCCGAGATGTAGACGAGCCAGATCCCTCTTTCTCTCCCAGGAGTGTCGCGTGACAGAAAAGAGAGCCGAAACCGATCCACCGCGACACCCAGGCAATACGTCTTAAAACTCGCCGGGGGGGGGGGGGGAGGGGGGGGGGGGAGTTCAGATTTTAAACCGGTTAAATATGTCACACGTTACATTTAAATCCCCGCGCCGAGCTTACGTTACCGCAGCTCACTCCCGAAGTGTTTTTCCCCTCCTCACCTTCGTAGACTTTAGCAGCGTTGACCAGGCTGGACCACTCCAGCCCGCAGGCTGTGTCGGGGAGGGGCATGAGCCCGGCGTCGAGCCTCCGCAGGGGGGGAACTTTGTCTCGGACTTCTGTAAGCGACAGCTCCGATGCAGACAGAGGCGCTGAGGGACGGGAGAGGAGAGCAGCTGCAGTAAGTTAACAAGCCCGTGTCTGAAACGAGGGCGTCCGCATGCGACAAAACGTTGCGGAACTCGTGAATGGAACGAATCACGTTGATGAAGACTGAAAGGACTGCTCTTGTCCCTCACCCTTCTTGGCCTGCATGTGGTTGGAGGAGACGGCGTGTCTGCGGGTGGGCAGCGTGCAGGTGAACAGCACGTCGGTGGGGGTCATCTGGTTCTCAGAGGTGGCAAAGCTGGCATCTCTGCGCCCGCTGCACAGGGACTCGTCCGAAAAGGTGCGCTGCAGGGTGCGTCTGGGAGACTGCAGGCGGAGAGGTCAGAGGTCAGAGGTCAGAGCTCTGTGTCCCTTTAAAGGTTACATGCATGTGCATCGCGAGCGTGTTCCTCACGGGGTCTCTTTGCGGCGTCTCTCCCGGGTTGTCCATGATGATCAGTTTCTTCAGGTCGTCTTCGATGGTGCTCTTGTACGTCCGTCGCGGAGAGCGCAGGTCTCTCAAGGACGCTCGGAGACGAGGTTGTCCAAACACGTTCTTTGAGTTGGTATCTACCTGCCTGGAGACCAAAAAAAAAACACACAGGAAGGTTTGTTCTCTTCTGCTTAGGAGTCGCAGCTTCAGATGATGTACAGGTCAGTGTTTCACTCCTACTGAAGACGCTCATAACCTGAGCATCACGTTTCAGACCAGTGGTTCCCAACCTCTGGTTCACGACTCCGACAAGGGGTCGAACGATGAATTTGAGAGAAAGCCAAATTACGCTTATGATTGTTTGTTTTCCTTTTGGGTGTGTGTGTTTTTTCTCGTGAATTACACAATAGATTTACATCCTGAGAGCTCAAAGCACTTCGGTTGAATTGGTCACAGACGATACGTCCAACGTGTGTTCGGTGTTGAAGGGTCCCGTGCAGACGCTACTTTGTTTGGGGCGGCTGGGAACCGGTGCTATATTCTTCAACATTAGTGTACGATCATATTTAGCACAAGCACGAAATAGATTAGGGGAGGTAGTAGAAATTCACCCCACTTAGTTAGTAAAGATCATTTCTGTCACTCAACTACAGGCGAGGATGTTAAGCTCTCCGTCTCTTATCTTACTTCTTGGGGTTTTTGTTGTCCGAGCTGGAGGGTGTGGTGGCGTTTGAAGGAGATGGACCGGTGTCTTCTGTCTGCCAGGCAGGTTGTCTGCTCTTTCCATATAAGGCCTTGGGGGCGGAGCTTGATAAAGGGGTAGAGTTTAAGTGAGACAAAGTGGGCGTCGTCGTAGAGGCTCGGACCGGTCGTGCCTTCTCCGCTGTCGGGGTTTTGTAACCCTGCGGCGTGTAGGCCCTTGACGGAAGGGACAGAAGAACGCAACATAAATGAAACAAGATCAACAACACTTCAGCAGCTGTGGGAAGCTGACGGTTTCCACCTCGCTAACCCTGATGATGATGATGATGATGATAATGTTGAACTTTTGAAGGGATGACAGAAAGTCAACAGCTACTTGGTGTGAATTATGAGACTGTAGGCAGTGACGGGATGTAAACAACGAACGGATACCAAGCGCAGTACAGGAGGAAAAACCTTTTCAGGTTTTGTGAACATTTTCTAAATGTTTAGATTCTCAGAGGCAACAGTGGTGTAAATAGTTCATTCAATATCTGTGCACTGGAAAAAAAAAAGAAAAAGTGATGCCTGTAGTCATATTATCTTAACACATTATGTCACAAATAGTTTGCAGTGCGGAGTGATGCAAAGTACATTCATTTAATCTGGAATAAAGACATTTATATCAGAGAGAAGCATGCAGAGAAAATAAGTTTCTGCAGCAGAACAAAATATTTATTCCTTCTGTCAGGATGTTTCTGTGCTCAAATGCTGCATTTGACATTATTTGGCTTAATTACATGTCCCTTTGGATCATTCATTTAGTTCAAGTAAAAAAAAACAACTAAAAAAACGGTCTAGAGGTGAGATATAGCATTTTGACACTTTAAGAACAAATAAAAATAATTATACAAAGACAGCTGTGAAAGATCCTCTGACTAATCAGGACACGACAACATGTCCAAGAAATGAGCAGAGCGCAGAACAAGCACCAGTAACAACACACATCGTGTGCTCCTTTCTACGACATTATCGATTCTGTGTGGTATGTTTTCCTGTCCTCCTCTTCCTCGATCACGCGATGAAGACAAAGAGTGCAATTAAAGTCCAAGTACCGTTGTCCAGCGTCCAACACTTTATACATGGCAGGTACTAGATTACCGAGAGCCGGTACAACACCACTGACAACAAGGGAAACAACAAAGGAGTTATGAACTGCTACTCATATCATTTATAAACTGATGTTGCCACCGTGCTTTGCTGCGGGCTACGAAAGCAGCATCTGAAATGTCTTCTACCCATCGAACCAATTCTTTTGCAACGCTGCAAGTAACGCTCAATAACAAAACCGGACCAAACATCAAATCTATCCAGCCGACTCGCACTGAGAGTAGAGAAAGTATTACAAGCGCCACAACAAACCACACCTTACAATGCTATTTGCTGAACTTCACGCCGCACCTGCAGCGCATCTGCTCTGATTCAGTGTCGGTACTACGTTGTACTCCGATGGTCTGTCACGTCCCAGGCACAGACGGCAGAATTAGAGTCGATGGCACTCCGGGTTCAGACGCAGCTCGTTTAAATCCAGCACAGACTGGTGGAAGCGTGTGTATATTTGCTTGTTGAATGACTTTATGCATTTATGATGTGTGTGTGTGTGTGTGCGTGTGGGGAGGGGGATGCAGTAAGAAGTCCAACAGAGCAAGAGATCACACGATGATTTATATGTTTGACAAGGATTAGGCTGCCATAATCCTTCATGTACCCTTTAAATACATTTACATGTATCATACCAGTGACCTGGTGATGGTATATAAACTGCCTGATTGATGGATCAGGACACTAACGAGCCCAAAAAGTTTCAAGTCCTGACTAAGTACATTCTTCATTAAGCTGAGCAGCATTAAAAATGAAAGTGTCTCTCTATAGAATAAAAACAGCACATATCTGGGATGAATCTGCCCCGTCATTCATTTAGGTTAATGTTAGCTTTAAAACGGGCCATAAAAGATGCATCTCATCATCTCTTACCTGGGTTTGAAAGCATCCATTTTATCAGCACTGGAGCCAGGAGGCGGGAATGTCCTCGTCCGGTACCCTCTGTTCTGATTGGCCGCGGCTGGCACGATGGGCGAAGACTCTCGTCTCCTGGCTTCTCCCGCGCTGCCGCTGCCGCTGCTCCTCCCCACGGTCAGCTCCTGGATGCCGCTGTAGGTTGCCGAGCAGTGAATGGGCTTGTGGGACTGGTTGTTGGACATGTTTCCGTGGCGGGTGTGGTTGTAGTGGGTCGAGGCGTCGATGCCGCTGTCGTTGGACCCCCCCTTGTTGAGAAGGTCGGGGTCGGGATCAGCCGGGTCGCCGAGGCCGCCCCCGCCCCCCCGCTCTCCTCCAGGTGCCCCGTCGAACCAGCGCTCTTCGCTGTGGCCGCTGGAGGCGTTGCTGGACAGAGTGTTGCTGCTGGAGTGGCTGGAGTACTGAGTCTCACCCTGCACGGGACACAACAGTCAGACGCACTCGGAGAGGCAGAGACGGGGACAGATGAACAAATGAGACGGGGACATGACGAGTCTGACCTTGGAGTGCCTGTTCGGGGAGTCTTTGCCCGGGACATCCTGTCTGGTCAGTCTCCTCTGCCCCCCTCCGCCACCTAGTCCCCGAGACGATGACGCCGGGACATGCCAGAGGGGCTCTAGACAGAAAACACAGACACACAGGATTAAAGCAAATTACACTGAACGTCCATGGTTGGCAAAGAGGATTAAATACTTATAGCACATTTAAACACGGACCTCCCCCCACACATCATCACTCAAAATCACACTGGGATACCTCTCGTCTACTGGGCAAAACACACTTTGAAATGATACAGAAACCAATGAGAGAGGTCTGATGAACTCAGTCTGCAATAACAGATTTCATGGCTGCATATCAGCACCATTTAAGTGGATACGTTGAATATGATAGAAAAAAGTTGCATATTTGCACACTGGCTCTAACTTAAAGTTGAGTTTCTGACCACTGGTGAATGTGAATTAATATTAACGCTCCTGTTTTATTCTCCTGAGGGAACGATGCGTCTCTTCAGCTGCTAAATGCTCCACTCTGTTCAAACGCTGGCTGCTGACTTTGCGTTGTCAGTTGTTTGGTTCTGTATCGATCGTGTGCCGTGAGGTTTTTAGAGCTTTTTTATTACTGCTGCGGCCGAAAATCACACTGATGAGGGTGAATCAAAAGAATAACTGCATCTGAAAGACCAAAACAATGAGCTAAAAGATGCTAATGCTCCAGAGAAACCGGTTATGCAAGTATTTTAGTGATCCATTTTTAATATAAAAACGTGGATTACAGTCACTTATAGAGCATTTGCTTTTGGAAGGTGGTGTACCTGCTTTGCCGCGCTCCATGGTGCTGTCCTGGCTGGTGAAACCAGAGGAAGACTCTCCACTGGAGGTGACGTCCACACTGAGGTGGGGTTCATAAGGCAGCAGGGGGCGCTGTCCTGTTCCATATCTACATAGATCATAGGAGAAAGGATGGTATGTCAGTAATGAATATATTCATGTACTCTCTGTAGCAAAATAATTGGATTGAGTTAAAGGACATGCAAAGGAAAGTAAAATTCCACCAAAGGGAGTCCTGAAAATATCCAGTTTGGATTCAACAAAGAGGAGATTTTGCATACTGACGGCGGTTGAATAAAACACGTTTTTCTGGTTGGGTGAGATGTTACCAACCTCCACACTGTGAGGAAGAGCCACCCACACAACAGATCCTACTTCTGGGAAACAGTGTGTTCATACACTTCTAATGGCCGCGGCATTATTCAGACTCTCTTATGAACCAATATAATCCGCCTCTCACACACGAAGCAGTTGTTCTGAGTGACATCGGACATGTTTAATCAAGATCAAAGGAGTGACGGAGGAGAGATCACTGAACAAAAGACCCCCCCCCCCCCCCCCCACCACCCTACACACACACACACACACACACACACACACACACACACACACACACACGCACCTGTCGGGTGAAGGTTTGTAGCGTACGAAGGGGCCTGGTGGAATTCCAGGCGGCCCCATCGCGGAGAGGCCGACCAGGCCTGAGGAGGGCGAGGAGAAGCTCGCCGAGGGGTTTCTGTAGGGCAGCACTCTGTCGCCCCCTGCAGGAGACAGACTGTAGTGGTTCTCTGGGTAACTCACGGGCCTGGAGGGTACAGAGGGTGATGATGGTTAATCCAGAGAGGAACAAACAGAACACAGAGAAGAGATAGGTAACTTTGGGAGAACAAACCAGGAAAAACACAACATGACAAATATATTACTGGAAACTGAGTTTAAATGTGATTATTCAAAGAGAAATATTTAGATTTTACAGTTTGACTGGTGAGAGTTGAGTTAGAAATCTGTCACATTCAAGCAGAATATAAAACACAAAGAACATGTTGGTAAAATAACATCAGATACTACCAGTACAAGTTCCCACCAGGGTCACATCCAGTGTAGTAATAATATGAGAATGTTTATTACTCCAAGTATATCATCATATCAAAATATTTATTTAGGATTATTTAGGTGCTGCACAGACTTAAATTGATGAATTGAAAAAACTTTAGAATATTTTCATGATAATATCCTGCTAATAAGACTAAACTGGCATTTTGTTGTTTCGCTTTAATCTGTCAAGACACGTTTTAGGTGGTTTATATTCTGTTCTGTCTTAAACTATCACCAGCGAGTGATTTACCCAACCAGCCGACATCATTGGAGGTGATTAAGTTTGTGACCAGGATACTGCAACAGGAGGACTTTGTGAAGATGGATCATGCACTGTATTTGACACCAATCATTTTGTCTTATTGAATCAGACATCAAGTTGTATATCCAAAGGTGCTGCTTGTACTTACAGTTTCGTTTATACTTGATACACTTTCACTTTAATATTTACTATTACTATTTACTATAACTATAATATTCATCTTGTCAGCAGTAAATGAGCATTATCAGCTACAGAATATGTGACAGGTGATTTGACTATTTGCAGAGAATATATTCCGAGTCCTCTGTAGTCTAAAACCATAGTAAGTTAGTTAGAGACTCACCTTTTGGAGTTGAGGTGCTGAGGCTCTCTGTAGGGAACTGGCATCAGGCCCTTGTGTGAGCGGGGCAGTGAAGGAGGCGGGGGGCCCATGGGGGCCCAGCGCTGAGGGTTGGGCGTGCTGTGGAGCCCTGGAGGAATGGGTGAGCTTTCCCATCGCCACGGCTGGCGAGGGGAGGGTCGGTATCCTGCTGCCAGAGGCTCCGGTTCGGGCTTCTGCTCCATGGTCTTCATCTCGTACTCCTCTGTGCAGCCCCTGCAGAGACGGAGAGGAGGACTGTGAGGAAGAAGAGCACAGAAGAGGACATCCAGCACAACGAGTGACACTACAATGTTGTCGCCCGCCCTCCCAATCGCCAAGTTCGTCGAGCTTTCATCCGTAGTTTTTGATCCTCCGCTGTGGGTCGGTTATAAGCAGCAGCCTCCTCTCTGAGGGCCTGAACTGCAGCTGAACCGGAGCTGTGGCTTCTGTACCGAGTTCAGTATGAAAACTGCTCAACACATTTCCCCTCATTATTGTCCTCTCGTAACATGCTTTGTGGATGCTCAAACACACGGCAAGACATGTATCAGAGCTCAATAATGAGCTCCCCCGACGGCGGTGGAGGCAGAAAGGGAGGAGAGGAAACGGATTATTGGCACATCAGGACTCCATCTTGCCTACTGTGAGGCTGAGGTCAAGAGCGTGTGTATATGTGCGAGATAGCCTCTAATCTCATCAAAGAGCTCCTAACTCAAGGTCTTGGTACACACAGCAGATGTGTGTAAGGAGCGTTTACAAGTCCCAGTAACGGCACTTCAAATTCATGCTTTCCTAATCAGAAACTGTATCCAGAGTTCTTAAATCAAAAATGCACAGACATCGACCCTTTCAGCAGAATAAAAAAATTCAACATCATGTGAAGGAAAGAGGCCCGAAATGGAAATAAAATGGCATTTATTCTCATCAATTATGAAATGACTGACAGAACTCCCAGCTGGAGCCATGGTCATCTTCATTTATCAACTCGGGACACAAACACAACAATATTTTTTTTTTCATGTTCTCATGTTAACCTCTATCCTCTATATATCTTTCACATATCATCATTTATTCACTCTCAAAGCCTATTACAGGAGGGCAGGGGGCATCAAATATGCACATAAGATGGCATTTAAGATGAGACAAATGAAGAGAGGAAGAAAGAACAGGAAGAAAGAACAGGAAATGAGCAGGAAAATGGTGTCAAAGTGGGATGAAAGTTACATTCAGAGGCAGGAGTGGGATTAAGAGAAAGGAAGGAAACCCAACACAGTAAAGGATGAATTCAAGATATAAGGACAGAGTGTGTGATGTCTCCCTTTCAAGCAAGTAACAGCTTAAAACCCAAAGATATTTAATTTACTGTCACAGGAGACAAGCATACATCCATGTTTTAGAATTTTCTTGATGTTTTTACTCAAATTTGGCTTTAATCAAATATTAGAGTAGCTGCTGATTAAAATTTTTTTTTTTTAAATCCAAATGCTTCAAATTCTGTAAAGGTGAAAATTTGATGCTCTTTCCCCATCACATATAATAGTAAATTAAAGATCTTTGAGTTTTAGAGTGCTGGCTGGACAAAACAAGCCATTCTCACTTTGATACACATTTTGTAGCCAAAATAAATAAGATGGTTAGTTGCAGCCCTTGAGAGACGTCACACAGATGCACACGTTAAACACCCACAACAAATACGTCCTGAGGAAATAGAAATAGTGGAGCAGATCTTACATGAGAGTGTATTTAACCAAAGCATAATAACATCACTAATCAATGGACATGAACACAACATGTGGTCAGGACAATATAATCAATGAAGGATTACTTCTAACTCCACCAATATCATTACAGTTACATAACAGAATGCATGCTCAGACCTCACACACACACACACACACACACACACACACACAGAAAGAGAAAGAGAAAGAGAAAGAGAGAGAGGAGGAGAGAGAAAGCGAGAGAGACAGAGAGAGAGTACAAACCTTAGAGAGAGCAGAGTCTATGTCTGTGAGCGTGCAGTGTTTCTCCCATCACACAGGCAGAGGTGACACAGCTGGAACTCCTCAACACACACACAACACACACACACACACACACACACACGCGCGTACACACACACACACACACACACACACTGACATGGACCAATCACACCCTTTCCCTGCCGTATCCGTCCATCTTGCCTGTTTGCAGCTGAGACAGAGTGGCAAAGAAAGACACTTCCAACTTTGGACTCTCCTTCTTCCTCTCTTCCACCCACTCCTCTAACTCTCGGTGGTGTTGAGACACGTCCTCCTCACCGAGCGCTTCTCTGCCTCTCCAGCTCAACACGCTCAACCCTGCCTCTCTCTCTCTCTCTCTCTCTCTCTCTCTCTCGCTTCATTGCTCGATTCCCTCCCTCCCTCTTTTCCGTCCTTTTCATTTGCACAGGGCATGCATTTTTAATTAATCACTTCCACTCCTTTATTTATTTTTTTTGGGTCTCCCCCCCCCCCCTGCAGATTGCAGGCCTTAATCTCATGCAATCTGCTTGCCTGGCACACAACAGCAAACGAGTCAGAGAGGGAGAGAAGGGAAGAGTGAAATACAAGACTCTAATTATCAGCTGCTCCAATGCCACAGTGTGTGTGTGTGTGTGTGTGTGTGTGCGTGCGTGCGTGCGTGCGTGCGCGCGTGCATGCATGTCAAAGGGATTTAACTTGGTGTAATTAAACTGCCTCCATCATTTAAGAAATCTAACCACTGTGCGATCACACTGCACGCCACAATTACTGTATTTAGGAGCTCTGGTTATGAGTCAGAAACACAGACACGCCGTGGTTATTTTTTCACCTCCGTAACCGTTCTGTAACACCACATCAGCGTCTCATAAGGCCTCGTTATTGTGTCGCTCTCAAGGCAGTCTTTGTGGATGAAAGGATGGAAAAGCATGACGGCAGGGAAAAGATATAGATTGTGGCAACGACAGGAAACAGGACAGAGATGACGAGATACGAAGGAGAGAAAGGAACGAGGAATGGCAGATTTTGCTAATTCATCTTAAACAAACGCTTCTGTCTTTTTTGTCTCTGCGCCTCGCTTCGCCTGTTTCCTCTTCAACCACACATCGTTCTTTCTCTCTGTTCGCTCGCTTCCTCTTTTCACGCACTCCCACACAGAATCCTCTCAGAACATTGGAGTCTGGCCACTATCTCACCCAGGCTTTTGTGTGTTTGAGTGAAGAGCGTTCCAGTTCGCTCTTGTCCTTCCACTACTGCCCGCTTACACCCATCACCCTCCTGTTCCGTCACCCAGCGCCTGAACATCTGTGTCCACGGCAGGCCGTTTCACCAAAGAATCCCTCATTAGTTCAGCTTCAAAGGAAATAACCTGCCGACTGCCACACACCTGCGAGGTCCGCCCTCTTCGTACGGAGGGATGATGACCACTTTGACCGTGACCGAGGTCCTCAGCAGGTCAATCATCTGCTCGTGAGTCAGCGTCACTGCGGCCACCTTGCAGATCTCAACTAACCGACTGCCCTGCCTCAGTCCCGCCTGCCAGGCGAAGCCGTACTCCTCCACCTGCATGCGAAAGAGATCAGGCCAGTTATGCACAGCCAAGAGTCTTCAAAGAGTATTGCAGTGTGAGATCTGCTCGTCCGATGGTACCTCGGCCACGGTGCCGTCCAGGCGAACGTGGAAGCCCAGCTGTCCCAGTCCGTTTCGTCTCAGTGTCATATCCACCGTCTCACATCCTACTGTCAACGACTGGCCCAGGACAGGACATGATGGAGGAAAAAGGATATTAGATTCACAGTATTCACATGTTCTTATGTGTGCACTCACACAGTCTCTAGGTATCTTAAGATAAAGAAAATAAAGCCAAACATCATGAATGGGGAGGTACGCCACTCACCACAGAGGGACATCAATCAATTATATCAATTGACATTCAGACACATTTTCAGGTGACATCATCTGCAACTATTTCAGACAGATTTCTATGTTTGGTGCTCTTACAAAGATTACTTCATTATTTTAACATTTTGTTTTCTGATGGATTACCACAGAGCTTGATGCAGTCCGGGAAATCTTCTTTTCCCAGCGTTTAATTCATCAACATTTTCAGGGATTATCACAATATGAAATGCTTTTGATCAGCCAGTGCACAAAGCAACATAGCTTCATTGGAAAAAAAAAAAAAGAAAGTCAGATGGCTGCGTAGAGTCCATCCATGTGGAATATAGTTTTGAAGGTTTTTTGATTTGAACTGCTTTTTCTATTGACACAATGTAGTTCAGGACCATTTAAAAGAAGCCCCACGTTCATCCCAGTGACCTCCGTTGTGTAAATCTTGAATTTACAGGTGAATGATGCAAATTTTCAAAGGATGAAAAACAATACCCATTATTGTAAATCCCCTGAGTTTAAAGCAGGTACAGGAGAAGTAAAGAGTTGTCTTATAAATCAAAACAATCCGACCAATTTCTAAACTAAAACTGTAACGTATTGACCTGACAAAGTGTATTTAAGGATTTCAAGGGGTTTGACAACAAATACTTGAAATTCTAAATCACAATCTCCAAATTCTCCCTGTTCCTTGTGAAGTCTTTGACCGCTAGAAGCTCCACAGAAGAGCGGTTTGAGTAGTAGGGGACTATTTTGTTTGAACAATGCACACAGGGACACACATACACCCACAGATGAGTGTTGGTGGGGGAAAGCAAGTGTGCAGAGCAAAAAAGCAACGCAAAAACAAAATGTAGTTCAGATGAAAACTGCAAGCTAGTAAATGATTTAAGCAATTCAGGATTTTAAATATTGCAACAAAAGAGCTTTGCAAAAGATTCATGAGGAAGGAAATGCCTTTCACACATTTGTTGGCCCTGGAGGATACACGCCGTGTTGTTTCGGTGATAAAACCCCGAATGCAAACGCAACTTTATTTGTCCACAAGACCTGTAAGCTCGAGTCGTCCTACGACACGCCGTGATCCCAAACACAACACAAACTGCACGCCGTAGAAGAGCCACAGATCTACACGGCCGCAGTCCTCTACACTCGACTACCTCTCACCTTCAGCCTCTGCACCACCTCCCGGATGTCCTGCGCACAGCCCTCTGGTACTCGCACAGCAATGTGGTCTCCTCTGCCGTAGAAGATCTTCAGTGAAAGACGCTCCGGGGTCCAGCCGATCACGTCGGCACAGAAACAGTTAAACACCACCTCCTTGGTGGAGCAGTCTGTGAGGAGAACGTATTCAGCTGACAGACCCAAAGCGCAGGGGAGCTCCGTCCCTCCTCCACTGAAGTCCTGGGCCTGCACTCTCCAGGCGACGGCCCCCGCGGCTCCCAGCTCCGCTCCCTCTCTTGCCTTCGACCGCTCCCGTTTCTTGGACGCGAGGGAGATGAGGTTGTTCAGTTTGCCGGCTGAGTCGAGCGGCGTGCTGCTGACGTAGTTCTCCGCCAGGTCTCGCAGGTACTCCTGCCGCGTTCGCGTCGCCATGGTGTGGAACTTCTCGGACTTGTGCGCTGCGCTTTCCGCATTGATGACTTTGGCGAGAAGGAAGTTACGAAAGGTCTCGGGGTCACGGAAGGTGACGCTGCTGGGGATCGGTGGTCCGAAGGGGGGCACGTCCTTCATTCGTGTCACAGCAACACTGAACACGAAGGGAAGATTGGAAGTTTGAGAACAATCCTTTTTAGAATTTTTGAGATTATGCAAACGTGAGTTTGTTGTGCTGTAAGCGTTTACCTGTAGCAGGTGTTTTCAGAGCAGGGGTTGTGGACACGAACAATAACAAAGACGTGCTGGAAGTGTGAGCGAATGTTTTGAGGGGTGAAAGGCAGCGCGCCCGGCTCCTGAAAGATTATGGTGACAATGTCGTTCCCTATGTGCCTCTTTCTCAGCAGCTGAGGAGGAGAAAAGAAATAAAAATGACAAATTAATAAAATGAGCGAACATAATTGGCATAAACACGACTGACTCGGTAAACGACAGAAAGTCTGACATGGGAAATGAGAGATTAATACTCGCGCAATTATACACCAAACAACAGCTCTTTATGTAATTTGTTTTTCATATTCTGTGTGGGCTATTTGTGTCTGTGTGTGTGCTGGTTGGTCCGTCTATCTGTGTGTATGTAGGAGACATGGCACACAGTCCAGGCTGTGTCTGTGGTGCTTGCCAATCCTCTCTTCATCTGCAGAGAGAAGTGTGAAAGTACCAATTATGTAATGCAGCCCACTGTTTGGCCGCAGACACATTCTCCAGCACGGTGCCACGGGAGCATCCTTCACATTTGAATTGGAATCATTGTGTTTGATGGAAATAATTCTGCTTTATATTATGAATGTCATCTTTTATCGGCATCTTGACTATTTTCTAGTTCAACCTTCATTTTAAATGTTACTATACACTGTTGATATGCAAGATTCAATGGTTATTTGCTGCATGTTTCATCAATGGTCCTTCATGATGGTTTGTGCTCCCCATTTCCTCTCTCCTGAACGTAAGAGCCTTCACAGCCGCTATACTCCAGTCCTCCTGCACTTGTGGCTTATTTGTTGTGTCAAATGCCGCCACCTAGAGGTTAATCTGAGAAAGTAAATCTCCTTGCTGCTGCAACCTCTAAACCTCTGGAGGGAGTCATCGTGCCGTTTATAAAATGCTAAGATTCATTCAGCTGCTAAAACTACCTCCATGAAGGAGAACAACGATCAGTTTGTTCAATCACTTGTTAAGATCTTTTACAAGAAGGTGTAACTGTCAAAAAGATTGATAACAAAGAATCGCTTGCTGTAGGTATGGAAATAAAGTTCTCTAATTAAAGAGATTGCCTTTCTTTTTTTTTATGTTTGAGAAGAACAAATGACGTCTCTATGGCCGAAACAGTTCGGCAGTGATGTGTAGACACATTACAAAGTGTGCACACTAATCCTGAGCGCCTCCAGGGCTTGTCTGAGCACATGCGTGTAGACCTGTGTGAGCCTCTCACGCAAACAATTAAGCAAACTATTCAACATAGCCACACGCAAAATGTTATTTTACACACAGTTCCCTCACACACAGCCCATGCTGCAAACGCACAGCGCACTGGAGAACGTGTAGCAAGGCAGCTTTATTTAAATAGGTAAAAGAAGTAGAAAAAGAAGAAGAAAATATACTAATAACTACTCACTACTGAACCCCACCCAACTCTGATCCAGTTAAAGACTGCGAGGCAGAGAGGGTAAAAGAGAAAGCTGGAGAGGACAAGAAAGCCAAACAGAGGGAACAAAGACAATAAAAACACAAGAGGCAGAATAAAAAAAAGGAAAGAGACTCCAAATGAAGAGGGCGACAAGTCACGACTTTCCACTTCATGGATTCTTGTCGTGGTTTTACGAGTAAAAGGCTTTAACTAACAACCACAGACACACTTTGAAAGTCTGTGGGTTACAGGAAAGGGAAGCCGTTTTTAGATCTCCGCAGCAGTGTTTGACCTGTTACACAGCTTAGAGCCCCGGGTGATGGTGCTGTATTTATAGGTGGGGGTGTTCATAAGCTCTTACCTGCTGTGGGTTGTTGGGCATGTACGGCAGCATGGTGGACACGTGGAACATGACCTCGTAGCCCTGGTAGGTGGTGTACAGGGAGTGGGTGCCTGTTGAGTCCGCTGGAGAAGGAAGGAGGAGAAAGAGATTTTGAAGTTCACGTCACAAGTCGTTAACCGCAGAGGACACCGGGTTGTGGAATTGGAGTTGGAGTTTCCAGGGATCATGAGCAGTACGCAAAGACACCGACACCGAGCTTCTCCTGGGGTTATAATAGTACATACATAATTATATGACTGGTCTCATCTGCTTAATTAAGACATGACAGGACTCTTATGTATAGAGTGTCTTAGAGAATTTCCGTAACAATGTAAAAACACTTATTTCATAGTTTATTTTTGTATTTCATAGTTTTTTTACAGATATCATTTTCTTCAAGTAAAGAAAATGATAAGTAGCTGAAACATTAACTGCAGTGACTGTAATATGGCAAACAAGATGTGCATGTTTTACCTGAATCAATTCTAATATTTCCATAATGCAGCATGGAAATATTACTACATGTGATATCGATTCAGACAATAGACCAACAGGAAAAAAAAAAGAAAAATCCAGTGTACAGAACTGGGTGTGTGAAAGAGACTCTCACTCTTTGTGTCGAGCTGTGCAGCGTATTTGGCGAATCCTTTGAGAAGCACCTGCTCCCCCAGCAGCTCCAGGAAGGCAGAGAAGGCGGGTGACGCCTCCTCGTTGTTGTACATCTCCTCCTCTGTGCTCTGGCCCGCGCGGCACAGCAAAACACCCACCTTGTGCTTCTGACTTAACTACAAGGAGGGAGAGAAAAGGTTAACGTTAGAACACACTCGCAGAACAAACACAAGCAGCTCAAACACCACATTCAGACACAGCGGAAACCCTGCAGACTCCAGCTTCTATAGAATGAGTACCGTATATCAACGGAAAAGCATTTTTCCCAAATGTAACGCACATCAGGAGTTTCCGACACACACACACACACACACACGCGGAGCAGTTTTGTTGTCCTATAAACCACATGCACAAACAACAACAGCCACAGTGATGGCAAAATACCTCGTTCTTGCACTTCATCATTCATTCATTTAAAGGCGAGATAACGTGGGCAAACATTAAAGCTTTCATGGTTACACACTCAAACACAACACACCCCGCTTCACAAAGCCTTCCCTGCCTCCTGTCTGATTTTGTACTTTGCACCAACACTAAATCAGTTATATGGGTTTCAGATGCTTTCAAAACACACTATCTGAGCATGCCAGGTGCCAGTCTTTTACCTTATCAAGTCATATTTTAGGCTTCACGGTCATTCCGCCCAGCTTGACTTAGAATAACAGACCGCGAAAAGCACATTTTCTGTATTTTGCTCTAGGACACTTTGAATAAATCAGCGCTCCAATGTCCGGTTTTATTGCATAAGCACAAAATAAAATGCAAATACAGACACATTAAACTCACCCCCTGTTCATCCAGTTTAAGGAGTTGCTCGGTGACTTTGGCTGTGCTGAGCGCCAGTCTCAAACAGGAGACATTGAGCTCGGGGACGACTTGTTCCAGAACCTCTTTGAGTGGTAGGCCACGAACTGTGCCGTGTTTCCCCGTAGACGCCACTGTATCTTCTAAAATGGAGCCTCGCAGCGTCACCAGCTAGATGTGGGGACAAGAACATGATCATATTTATATAAATATCACACTTAAAATGTCGAGAAATTCATTGTTATAGATCCTGATGAAACAGGGAAACCGGTCCGGAACACAGCATTATGACATTTGTTTGTCTGCAGTCACAAAAATTTATACTAGAAACTGGATGACAGACGTGAGGACACTTCTTATTACAGAAAATAACATTTTTATTAAAAGAAGAGGAGGGTGAACTGGATAAAATATGGCTACTTTTAATATTGCTTTACTGACTATCACTTTTTTTTTTTAATCTGTTTACCTCTGCCCAGTATTAGAGACAGTATACTTGCTCGCCCTCTGTAAGAAGAACTTACGTTTCATAATGATAATAAGGTTTATTTCAACTTTACATTTTATTTTCTTTACTATTTTGTCTCCAAAAATAAAATTACATAGTAGTCTCTCAATTAGCAGACAATTCACCTAAGGCTCTGTAAATTTGTGTTGGAATTTTTTTTATTTTTTAACTTTATTTTGACATTTGGCAGAACAAACAATTAATTGAATATTTAATTTGATTAATTGATTACAAAAACAATCTTTGCTTATTTATCTATATTTTTGTTGTAATTATTTCTGTTCTTTGTCGACTGAGATAAAAATATTTTTTGTACAACTGGATCTTACTACAATACTGCTGATATCAGGTTGTATTGAGAGAGGTCAGAGGTCACACAGTTACAGTACCATGCCTGTGGAAACAAAAGGGTCAATTTGTATTACGGGAGTTTAAAGTGGGTCCATCGAATGAGGTATTATCTCAATACTTACAATAGAGACAGAGACACACACACACACACACACACACACACACACACACACACACACACACACACACACACACACACAGTGAAAGTGCTCTGTGTGGAGGCTTTATGTCCGGTAGAATTGTGAATTAATATTCTGCTCAGTACTGTGCTGCCACAGTGCGCTGCTCCCTGGTGAGAGGAAATTGACCTGCTTCAAAACAGTGAGACTATAATAACCTCAGATACAGTAGGGAGGAGTCGGCCGCTCCTTCTCACATGCAGGTTCATTAAAAATGCATGGCAGACTGTGGAGCAGGAAAGGCAGGGGCCGGAGAGACAGCTGAACCTCAGAGACTCCAGTCTGCTGCAGAGAAATGAAGCCTGACTGACACACAACTGAAGTTCTGGAGCGACCGTTTCAACTCGTCAGCTTCTGTGCGACAGCGGAGCGAGTGACTGCGATGTGACGAGCAGGAATATCAGAAAAGTGTTTAAATGTGTGATGGGGGGAGAGAGAAGGAGGGGAGAAAGAGGAAGTCTGTCCACCTTGCTGTGTCAGCACTGCTGCACAGAATTAAATGACAGACTTAGGGGGGACGGATATTTGAGAGCTGCTGCGGCTCGAGTGGGAGAGAATAAAGTCTGCAATCAATCTCTGGTTTCTGTGTGGGAACAGTGGACCAGGTTGTGCTGGCTGCGTCTGTTAGCTTAGCTCTGTGTACTTAGATGGCGGAGCGGCTGCATTGTTATACCAGAGCTACGGTGATGAGGCCAGGCAGCCATGTAATCCAGTTAAAAACAACACCGCAGCAGCCACACAGAGGAACCCACTCAGGCTAGGACTGAAGGCCAAACTGTGTTTTCTGTTTGAGCAACCTTGACGAAAGTAGACAGGTGTTTATGAAATATTAACTGAAATTAAACTATTCCTAGAGACCTACGACCTCTCCAACACCACCTACGAAGTCTTATTCTGTTAAATGACAACCATACACTCAACAAAAAAAGAAAAACAGAGGACTAATGCCATTGGAGCTGAAGCAATTAGTCAATTAAAGCACTGGCAGAAAATTAATCAGCATATCAGCCTGTGTGAAGGAAAATGCACAAAGCTCAACGGCTCCCAAAAAGTGAATAATTGCCCTTTCCTTACTTTATTATTTTATGTATTTTGGGGATTTGGACTGTTGGCCAAAGAAAACCCACCAAATTTGGAGACTTTGATTTTGGTAGACATTTTTAACCATTTTGTGACAAAACAAGCGATTCGGAATATAAAGTGCTGCTTAGTGTATAATGAAAATAATCATTAATAAAACATAATATTTCCAAAAACTGTGTCCTTGATCATGTGATGACCATACAGGCCAATGAAAAAGAGTTGAAAGCTATGTTTGGGTTGCTGGAAGGAAAATGAGTCTTTGAACACATCCGAGGGAGACTGCTGAAACTCTAAAGTAATTCTTCATAATCATCGCTAAACACATCACGAGTATCTGATCCATGCCAGTTGAACAGCGGCTGGGTGTGCTTCGCTTTGAAACGCTTTCAGAGAGTAGTCGGTGTTTGGTTTGGCCTTAAATGTGCTGCAGCTGCGCAGGTGGAATTTTCCTCTGGCAGAAAGGAGAGGCGGTTGAGCTGAGAGATGAGGGGGAGGCTTTAATCAGGGCAGAGAGGGCGAGAAGTGTCACAGGTCGGGCGGGATAAACTGAAAGTAAGTAAGGAATTAACCCGAGCGTGCAGACTCTGACTCACAGCTGCCTCGTCACTCAGAGATCCGCGTGACAAACACAAACAAACAGCAGGTCTGTGCATACCTCGCTTGTCCTGACGATGAGGCGGTACTGGTACTGGTCTTTCAGGTCTTTGGTGTCTTCCAGTTTCTCTCTGCGGATGCTCACGGCCACAGGGCCCAGCTTATCATCCGTCCCAAAGTAGTTTGAGTGCTCTGGTGAAGGACAGAAAGAAACAAGGTTCATTTGTTTATCCATGGGTAAACATGGGCAGGTGTTTTATCTGCTGCTGAGTGAATGAACACATGAGGTTGAGGGAACTAGTACACAAGTGCTTATACAATATCTGAACAGTTAACAACAACCAAAATGTACATGTTGAACACTTCCTATGATGAGTTGATTATCTGACGAATAGATAATTCACCAGCATCTTTTCAAACATGTAATTAATCACTCAAAGATTCCACTAATTTCATTGTCTCCAGATTTTTTTAAATGCAAATATTTACAGGCTTTATTATCCTTTAATGATGGCAAATTCATTATCTTTTAATTTTGGAGTGCTGGTCAGACAAAACAAGCAATCTGATGACATAACCTTCTCACGATTTTCTAAATCATTTAAAAACTTTTCACAATTTGTAAACCAAACAATAACCCTGTCAAGAATATGACTGGCACATTGTTTACAAATACAGTATATATAATAATCGGTAGCTGCAGCCATTCTCTAAAAAACACAACACAAAAAACAAAAAAAAAACTTGTATGAGAACTTCTTAAATTGTCAAAATTATGATTTAAATCAGTAAATATCTAAAAAAAACTAAACTGTAAATCTAAGGAAGCATGAAAAGACAACATTAAGTGTCAGAGGCTGCTACAGACACACCTGGGTTGGAACCAAAAATGTACTGAGGTTCACAACCCAAACAAATATAAAGAGTAAGAAGTACATATAGTGTACGCTTCACGAGGTGAGACTGGTGGGGAGGAGTGAGAGGGAGAGACGTGACGTACTTTATGTATAGTATGTGCTATTGACAGAGGAGGGGTGTTAAAGTCAAGGACAGCACTAAGACAACGGCATGTTATAGTAATCAATACTCAGGTAATTAAAAAAAAAAAAATCTATTTCATTAAGTCAGGGCACAACCCGTTCAAAATACTAATCGCTACTGAAGAAAGGTGATGAGTGACGGAGCTTCAGTACAGACGGGGATGAGAGGAAACACAATTTAACCACCAGAATCAGAGTATAAAATATGTCCTCTTTCTTTTAAATCCAGGAAATGAACAACATCTTTTGTCCAAAGTTAACATTCAGTGACTTGTTTACCACTGTTGGCATAACAACATCTCTCGGCCATTAAAGAGAAAGTTCTCAACACACTTCAAAAGCATATTGCATGTCCTCTGCTAAAGCTCCTAAGCTAAGGCGCGCTCATGCCAACGCCACAGGCACAGTGGCAGTCCAAACACAGATTCTCCAGACTGCAGGAGGAATCCAGCTTGACAAGGAGTCCTCCTCGACTCGACCGCCCCCCCCCCCCCCCACACACACACACACACCCTACCGGCTGGTGAGCCGCGACGACGCACACGTCAAGGAGACTCAAGCCTGATTAATTTCTATGCCATGTCCTGTGGTGGAAATGTCAGCTTTTTGATGAGGCTTTCTGACATGCACACGGGGGCAACGTCACAGCAAAAACACACACACACACACACACACACACACACACACACACACACACACACACACACACACACACACACACACACACACACACACACACACACACACACACACACACACACACACACGCGCGCGCGCGTTCTGGGGGACGGTTAAGCTGGAAAATAGTCAGCAGATGAACATATTTTTGGAACGATAACCTTTAACTGTGAGGCTGCAGGTCTGTCTCTCTCTCTAACACACACACACACACACACACACACACACACACACACACACACACACACACACACACACACACACACACACACACACCTCAAAGCATCTGTCATTAATTAGGCTGCAGCCAGATGATGCTTGCCAGAGGGAAGTTTCATCAACAGTGTCTGAAGAGGTGATGCTGACAAGAAATGTCCACATGACAGACACACATCACTCACGCACGCTCACACACACACACACACACACACACGCGCGCGCACGCACGCACACGCACGCACACGCACGCACGCACGCACGCCCTTCCTCTCTGAAGTTAGGTGTTACTTCTGACACAAAAAAACAGATGTAAAACAAAGCTGCAATGGACGATTTCTAATGTGCTGCTTGTGATCCCGCAAGGAGGCATTTGGTGTATCATCGACTCTCAGTTGGCCAACAGTTCAGTAGCAGGTACACGTGTAATAAAAGCTCTGGGAGGGTTGCCAGTTTGGCTTGCACTGCCCTGGTCAGGCCCAGCTGGATATTAAAAGCCGCAGGATGAGATGTGAGAAATGACACTGGAGAAACTCTGGCTGGACAAACGACATGAACACAGTCTAATTTGTATGAATGAATGACAATTAAGGGCCCAAATCAGAGTATGAAACGGGATCAGTGTGTCTACATTTTTGAGTTGCAACTAACTAATGTTTGAATAAGTTGGATATCTTTTAATCTTTTTTTTTTTTTAAACTGGCAAATTAATTATGATGAGCAAATTTTCACATTTTAGAAGCTGAGGAAAAACGACTTCAAGTATTCATCCAATGCTCGGTTGATTAACTGACTGATGAGTCTATCGACACCAAATTATTTTTGGATTATTTTGATGACATTTTGTCTTCATTTGAGAGTGACGGTAGAAATACTGGCAGTAAATGGAGGGAGAGAAAGACACATAACAAAAGGTCCCAGCAGTGAGAAACAACATTAAGCAGCAATTAAACTGACTATCAATCAATCTTTGAAGTCAGACTGAAAAACATTTGGTTCCTGCTCCTTAAATTGAAAGATTTGCAGATTTTCCTTGTTTTTATGTCTTGTTTTTATGTATTATTCATGATTTTGGACAGCTGACTGGAGGACAACAAACTGCAAAGTCACTTTGGAAATTAGGGATTTCAATAATTTTACGATATAATAGTGAACAATTAATGCAGAATAATCAATCTAAGTGACTAATAGAAGCCTTCGATAATCAATCCTCAACATGGTTGCTGGCTAATGTCTGGCAGTTTGACTAATACATTAACTGACCAAAGGTTTCAGCACTAATATATGAAGAGTGAAATCCTGTTGACTCATTTATTACTTGTTTAAATGTCGGTTTATACAATTTATAACCCCTCTTTATACTTGTCTTAATGCCATTTGATGTTCTCTAAAAATCGATTTGTTTTTGAAAGGTGCTAAGCCAGTTAAACGACCATGCCAAGAGAATTAATCCTGTTATGTCCGTTTCTTTACAACAACATGATTCATACTCGGGTGTCCATAATGATTTCCTTTCAAGGTGTTTGATTTTTTTTTTCTTCTCATCCTGACATAACACAGATGACATCTACATCACACAATATTTGCGGACTGTGTGTGTGTGTGTGTGTGTGTGTGTGTGTGTGTGTGTGTGTGTGTGTGTGTGTGTGTGTGTGTGTGTGTGTGTGTGTGCGTGCATGTGTGTATGTGTGTGTGTGACTCAGGGTTACCTTTCCCATGGAAGTAGTCTCTGTAGTACCTGGCCCCCTGGTCTACATGCTCTATGCTATACAGTTTCAGTCTGTCCAGTCTCGTAACCTGATGTTCAACAGGCACCTCCAGCACTGAGACGCTGGCGTTACTCTTCCTCAGCCACCCTTTTCCTCCTTCCCCTCCTCCGTCTCCTCCTCGCTCTGCTGATGAACTGATGAAGCTGATGTTGCGCTCCCCGTGGCCCCCGGTCTCATTGAGGAAGTGGGGACAGCAGAGGAGCAGTGGGCTCGCGACGTGGGCCCCAGGCCCGTCCAGAGGGTCCATGGCCAGGGAGGGTGTCGTGGAGCCCTGGTCGAGGCTCATGGTCAGATCCTCAATGCTGGAATAAATGGGGTCGTTTACACTGGGAGCTGAGGATCTGGACACGGACAGGGACACTGACGCAGCTGATGCCCCTGTGGCTGTGTTCCTCCTCTGGGTGGCAAAGCCCCGCTGAGCCGCCGCCTCGTGGAGGTCAAACAGGATGCTCTGAGCATCGAAGTGGACAAAACTCTTGGGACACACCCACGGTTTGTACGAGACATCTGTCGATGTCTCTCCTTTTCCTCCATCCAGCTCCCCTCTGCTGGAGCTCCGAAGTTTCCGGAACAAAGAGGAGGTGCCCAGTGACGACTCCGTCCCTCCACTTTTCTTCCTCACTCTCTCAGCACCGTCTTTCCTTCCCGTCCCTCTGTCATCTCCTGTGGGACCAGGTGAGGGAGCAAAGGGAAGAGCTGCGCTTGATGGAGAGTCTGGCGCCCGCAGCAGCTCCCCGAGGTGTACAGGTGCTGAGCTGCGCTGGTCAGGCCTCTCCTGGTGAAACTGGCTAAGCATGTCGAAGAAGCTCTGCTCAGGAATGCCCTGGATGTCGATGGAGGAGGTGCTGCCGTACTCTCTGAACCGGTTTCCCATCCCGCCACCTCCACGAGTCTCCACCTGGGAGCATAGAGAGGGGAGATTTTCATTGTACGATAACAGATCAGTGGATACAACACCATTCTTTTATTTTGAAAATATATAAAGTCATGTGCTTTCACACGTAGCCTGCTGGGTTCATTGCAAACCAACTTCTTTCTGGTTTGGTTCAGTTTGTGTGGTCTGACGTAAAAGCTGTCAATCAAACTCTAGTGTGGCCCAAGCAGTCACACAGAGATCTCCTGAAAGTGTGGGCTTCTAATTTAACAATGTGTGGTTCAATTGTCAAGTTAAATGAGAATGGACAAGTTTTTAAGATACAGTGACTTTAGTATGAGTTGAAAGGCTAAAGTGCTATTAAATTCATCTTCTGACCATGAACTGTCCAAGGAGCTATCTTATAAACCATTTGTATATTTATGCAAGATAATTTGGTAACCATAGTAACAGGTGAGTACGTCACCCCAAGTGTGAGGATTTCCCCAAATACATTGGAAAATGGAAAGTAGTTAACAAACCCTTAATTTCATGTTAAAGACGAGACATCATATTTACAGTAACTCAGTTGTTCCTTAGTGAACTCTCGGTGAGAACATGAATCGATACGTACGGCACACTGAAGTGCTGCAAGACTTGCTGTCAGTCACAGCAGGATTTCTCTCTGTGGATCGATGCAGCACTAATGAGTTCTTGTCGGTCTTTATAACTTCACGTAAGCTAATCTGAGTTTGTAATAAGTCAGCGTGTACATGAACTCGACTAGTGTTAAAAGGCACCATTAAATCATTTTCCTTGATCCAGACCAAATGAACCAAACTACAGGTGTGAAAGAGAGCTTAGAGGGAGATTTAAGACTCACCTCATTTTCGTCTTGTTCACTTAGCGTCACTTCACTGTTGGAACGCTGCCTCAAAGGTGGGAACACTCTGAGGCTGAAAGGTGATCCTCTTTCGCCGACAAACCCTCCTCCCCTGAACTCTACATCTTTGGACCGCCGTCGGGGCAACCTGGTGACTCCTCCCCGCACCAGCCTGACGTCGGATGACAAAACCGATGATGAAACTGAAGTGGAGCAGTCGTCTCCATAGTGATAGCTTCCAATTTGCCCATTTTCAAGCAGCGACTCCCGAGACTGTGCACGCCGCGGAGGCCATTCTGCAATCCGCGCACGAACACCCATTTTGGGCACGGAGATGCGCGGTTGGATGCCCGGGTCAATGGGGCCGGGGGCCGGGTGGCCATTGGGGGTGTGACGAAATGGAGTGTGCTGGGGCAACCCTCCTCCTCCTCCTCCTCCTCCGTCCAGAAGGTCTGAGGAGGTGCAAGTTACCCCTCTGTCTCTGTAGGTGTTCATTGCTCCCCAGGTGAGCTCAGGGCAGGCAGGCAGGCGGCTGGCATCCCATGTCAGGAGGGGTGCTGGGGAAGAGGGAGCGGAGAGGCCCCACACACACTCTGCTAATGCTGTTACGGCCTCCAGCTCCAAAAAACATCGCTTTTAACTGGCAGGGTGGGAAAGACTTCACTGGTCCATCATGGACCACTCTAGATCAGGGCCGGTCCTCCTCTTCTTTTTCTTGGACTATTTTCACTCTGATATAAATCTGAGAGAAGGAAAACACAAAAAAAACAATAGAAGGATAATTATTCAAACAAATCAGATTCAGGGGATCAGGAAAAAAAAAAAAAAAATACAAATCAAAACCCAAAACAGATTAGTTTTGAAATACTGGAAGAGGTTGGGTGACCCAAATTTTCTCTACAGACCCAAAGAAACATTGAGCTCTGAATTTAGAAAAGAGTGAGTCACTCAACTGTAAAACAATGTGGGACTGATAAGCCAAAGAGAGCTAGAGAGAAAATAAGGTGAGGGGATATGACAGAGGATTTCTCCAGTTGAGGCTAATCTTCAGGAGGCTGACAAGGGATATTATTATCACACTCTGTGCACTCGAGTTCATGTGCGCGCGCACACACACACACACACACACACACAAACACTCACACACCCACAGGATATGAAGGCAGTGGCCGCTCTGCTGCAGATTAAAACCTCTGAAACACTCGCAGCTAATATTATCAGACCGGAAAGTAATACAAATCCAAACAGAGAGAGTACACAGACAATTTAAACACAGAGCGGGAGCCCTTTCACACCATGGAGGTCCACTGTCTGAGCTCGAGTCAGCTTTTGACTGATTTAGTCTTCATGTGTGCCCACATGACTGAGACAGAAGCAACTCTGTTTTTTGCCCTTCTACAGAATGATGCTGAACAACAAACAACAACAACTTTGCGTCCTTAAGACGGGGAGCTGAAGAGGAACAACAGGAGAGACAGAAAAAGGCAAGAGAACAAAGTGACCCATCAGCCTGAGGGGCGAGGTTGGGTAAAGCCAGAAATAGAGTCACTGGACAGAGCACGGAGGAGAGAGCGCTGCATTGCTCAGTGAACCACAACGGCATGCTTTAGTACGACAGTCACACAGCATCAAGTCTTCAAAATTCAATCGCCTCGTAAAGACGCTTGTTTACTCAGAAGCATCTTATGTCGTCTGTGAGGCTCGATGTAATGATTTTTTTACAAGTATTAATATCTCACATGATCGTTGCACAGGTACAGGACTACTGTCGGATCATTTTGGTTTGAGCTGCCTTAATGTTTCTGTGAAGCTAAACTTAAAGCTCTCAGCAGACTATTGGAAGTCTGATTCACTACTGGAATATTTTACTCTTTGGTCATCAGTCCAGACAAAAGTTTCAAGTTATAGTCACGTCAGTTCTGCGGTTGTTCGGGGTGACCGGCTGGGGAATTCTTTTATGATGTGGTTATGACTCCACTGAGTGACACAGCAAGCAATAACAGTGAGCTGGCATGGTGCCCCCCCCCCCTCCCCTTTGGGGGATCAGCCTTGCAGAAGAAACGCACTGTATTCTGTGAGTTCGGGTCTCATTACAAGGGTTTGTGGGGTTTTTCAAGCTCAATTCAACACGTGTTAATGCAAATTAAAATCCGTTTTACAATCACCCTGACCAAAGTATGAATGAAAGTCAGTACAGATGATACAGGGTAGAAAATAGTCATAATTTGTCCCATTTTTCAGTAACTCCTGTATATAAACATTTCTACTGATAAAATTAATGAAATAAATGTAACTTGAAAATAGATTCGTAGCAGAAAATGAACGGGTGGATGAACCACTTGAAACTAACCGCTTTCTCGCTAAAGTTAGCCGTGCTGGCGCTGACTCAAGCTTCACAAAACAGTAAATAGCCTCCACTTTTAGTTGTTAGGTTCCAACAGCCCCATTTCATCACCAACATCCCTGCCGCGGTCAGACAAAGGAAAATACTGTTTGATTTTTGGAAGAACCAATAAACATGACTTTTTAAGACTCAAAGATGTGCAGACACCGTGGACTCAACACCTGTGACATCAACAGTCTGGGTTCGGGGTTTGTTATTATGAGTAAGAGATTCAGGTAAATGTCTAAAATGTAAATGTGCTTAATTCTCTGCTGCCGCAAAACTGCTCGTGTACAACCTCTCCAGTCTTTCTGAATTTCCTTTTCCATTGTCAAGTTTTTCCCTAATCTCTTTCTGTATTTAGGTCTCCATTCTCGCATTAAAACTACTTAACCTACATAAGCCTCTCCTCAAACCTTCGCTAAAATATCTACACCAAATTTGCTCTGAGGGCAACCGTATATAATCTCCATATATATCTTTAAAAAAAATGTGCTCTTGTTAAATGTTTAAAATTCCAATTTTCCTTCAGATTCTATACAAAGCTGTTCTGTTGTATGCAGCATTTATAAAATCCCGGGGTTTCTGAATCTATTGAGATTGTATTAAGTCCTGTACCCACCTTTGTCATCTATAAAACCTTTCCATCATATAGGATAGGATTCAACCATCCATTTAATCAAACATTACTTATTGAAGCAGTTTTCACATCAAAATGATAGATAGCCACTGGTCTTTATGGTTACTCAGATAGGAGTGATACCATTTTAATCCTTAGAAAAAAAAAGCTTTAAAGAATTTAACATGATTCAACAACAAGCATAAAACACACACAATGGGCTCACATCCAACTCACATCTGACGACGTCAAAATTTCCCTGATACAGCTCTCTCAGATTGAGCCACCGGGGTGTAAGAATGAGGGGAGTCTACATTTCCATGAAAAGAGGAGTGAAACATTTGACTCTTTCCGTATGATGAAAAGCCAGCAGGAAGCAAACATCAGAAACTATTTTGATGCGAGAACAAATTTGAGCTTCCCTCTCCAGCTGCCTCAGTTTTAGTGAATTCCACAAATGTCGGCTCCTGGGATGACTATCTCATTATGAAGTCAAATTTGCATAAAGTTGAGCTTTTCATTGTGTCATCGCAGCTCAGAGTGGGTTGAGTGTGTTTTATGATACACAGCGCCTTTTATGAGCCCTCGCTGAATTCATTTCTGGCCCTCAGACTGCATTACTCATTCACTCATACAAGCACACAGGGCCCCATCAACAAAAGTCATTCACAGCAAACAGAATGCTCCTATAGTCAGACGGCGGCGCAAATCTATCATGTCTTTGTTTTTGGGAAACCACAGGCACTTCCGGAGAAGACTCCTGCTCTGATCATGCTTTCGGACAGAGTCCGTCCTCATTCAGAGGGCAGTCCTGTGATCCACTACGAGGTCCAATCCCAGATTATCCGCCCCAGCTGCAGGAGCTGCAGAATGGCTTCATTATGTGCCCGAGGTGCCTGATGAGGGAGCCAATGGAGAGAGTGTGGTCTGCTTTATTGATGACTGCTGTCAGCACACAGCCCATCCGTGGCAAGCACACCTTTCTAAGTTGAACACTAACTCGGGGATCTAAAGCCATGCCAGCAGCTCTGTGTGGCAGCACAGAGATGCTTTGAGCTACATGCTAATGGTAAATGATGACAGGCTGATGGTCCGCACATGTCAGCATGCTCACATTTGCTAATTAGCTTTAAACAAAAGCTCAGCTGAGGCTGATGGGAAACTCATGAGTTTTTAAAGTGTTTCATGAACACAGAAAAAAGACAATTTGAAGTTCCGAGGTAAGCACGACAGAATATTCTCAACTCAAAGTCAGGGCTTTGTTGTTGGAGCTTTCAAAGGTTTCGCGCAGTTTTTGTCAATGAATAGAGCCGACATAAAACAAAAGTGATTGTGTGAGGAAGAAACATCCCGCCTTCTTGGATCACAATAAGTATCAGTGTCTGTATCTTGACAAACATCAAGTCACTTTCAAACACGCACAGAGAAAGCGTACGAATTAGTGGTGACAACTGTAACGCTGAAATAAGGAAGTATTCCTCAGGTGTGCTGACAGTGCAGGGCTGTAGCTGTGTACAGATGTACAGAGAGGGGAAAGAGCCAATATAGTGGATACCAGAAAACAACATACTCAGACATTAGCTGAAAAGTGTGCAAATTTGGTGTGGTGAGGGGAGAGCAAGGATATATTCAAAGTAAAGCTTTACTTTTCGAGCCAAATCAACAACATGAATACTGACTGCAAACAAAAAGGAAAAAAAAAAATTCCAGAGACAAGCGCACGAGAAGATTAATCTTCCTCCTCTGCAGTCAGACTTGGGCAGACACATCCAGCTTTGGCACAGACCTCAGAAGAATAAAGCACAGACATTTAAGGCCTTTTAATTACTCACATATAGTAATTAGTTAGCTCAAGGATGCACCTCCCCTGTCCTGGCTCTCCCATTCATGCTCCTCGCTCTCTCTGCGCACACACCCGCTCCGACTTGCCCCGCATGGCGCAGGCTTGGACCGTGCACCGCAAACACACACCGAGGCCGGTAATTACACCGGTTAGATGGTAGTAATGACAGAGCTAGCAGAGGAACGCAGCTTCCAGAGGAATGAGTGTAATCACTGTGGAGGAGGTGCCGCTGCTCACTGGTATGTCGCAGCAGTGCAGGCAGAGCTGAGATCCGTGCGGCGTCTAAAGAGCTTGGATCAGAGATGAGGCGGGATAGACCTGCCATATGTTGCAGCGGGGATGGATGGCAACAAGCAAAAGTCACATGAAAAGATGTTAGAGCAAAGACTAGAGGCTTCTGAAACTCTATAACACCCATCAAAATGATTCATGGATCCAATCATGCTCAAATACAAACGGCCCGGATATGAAACATCAGCATCAGTTACAGCATGTGTTTATAAAAAAAAAAAAAAAAAAAAAAAAAAGCAAACGATGCCAGAGTGCCAGCTAGATTATGGGCTGGTTCGAAGAACAGATGGTGGCACATATGACTGGCAGACGGCACACAGGAGCAGAGCAGAGCACGCCACCATAACACGACACAATGCAGTGCTGGCAGGCAGACCGGCGACAGCACATCCAGCGTTCATGACACCGGACCACCGGAACACCCTCCATGACTCCCAGAGATCACGACAGACAACGAGGTGCCAGCAGGTCGCCACTGACCTCAAGTTTGTCCTCATCAACCTCGTCTCGTATAGAAGAGAGTGATTACAGACGTTAAGTCTAGCTGAGGTGACGATTTAAAGAACATAAAAGGATTATTGAACTTTAACCATTTCAACTCAAGTCAATCTGTATTTAAACTCAGGTCATACTTTGAAACTTGACTTGTGACGTGACCTTCTTAACACTTGAAAGACACATTTCTTTTGACTGAATAAAATCTCTCAAAACAATTCAAAATCAATAAGACTAAGTTTTCCCGACGTGACTGAAGAGGCAACCTGTTTTCCCTCTGCAGTAACACATTTGATAAACAAATTGGATGTTGTGCTGGAAAACGGAAGCTCGGCTTCTGACCAGGCATCATTAACAAGTCCAGTTGTAACAGACGACGGTTTCCTTTTCCGACAGCAGGAACAACTTCCTCCACAACGAGAAAAATGCAAATAATAACGAGTCGACTCGACAGGAAACGCTGAAAACAACATATCAGAACATCGGGCTGGAAGGAAACGCAGTGGAAGCCTCGGACTCTGGTCTATATTGGGATTGTAAGTCTGTTTGAGTTATCTGGAGGCGACATCTCAGACTGCAGCTTTGCTAAGCTGCAGCTCTCTCACGGTCGCCCTGCCTTCGTCTCCGCTCACTTTCCTCCCCGGTCTTTTCCGCAAGTCTCTCCCGACCCCACTGTCATTGTCTCCATTGATTTTCATCTACATTGTTTTGCTGAATTCCACTGATGTCGCTCGCGTCACTTCCATCTGCTTGTCTGTCTGTCAGGCCGCTGTCCCGTGACACTGAGATAGCTCATGAGGAGGAGGAGGAGGATGAAGATCAGGGTTTGGAGTGTAAAGAGCAGGACTCATTTAGCGCTCACACAAACACACACACACACACACAGTCAGACATTAACATCACAAGTGTCATGTTTGCATCAAGTTGGAAGATCACAAATTGCAGCCTACATCCCCGGTCACTATTAACTGGTTCATCTGTGGGAGACAGATCAGATGAATTGTGGCGAGACGAGACAGAAGACAGCAGCGATGGGAATAGATGGAAGAACAGCCAAGAAACCAAGGGGGAGGTCAACATATGATTATTCAGATATTGCAGAACAAAAAATGTCTCAATTTCCTTGGTTACACAAAATCATATGAAGCAATCTGGCTCATCCTCGCAGAGGAATTGTATTTTTTATTTTCCATTTCTTTTAGAGAGGTCAGAGGTCAACATGCCAGGGGCTGAAGGGGCTTCAGTGTGCTGCTCAAGGACATTTCAAGAAAATAGACTTGCTGGCAAAGGGTCCTGAACCTCAGATGCCACGTTGAACCATGACCTTTCCAAGCTAAAGCAGCTGACTGTTAAACAAGCAGCTGAACTGGATAATAGGAACACACTGTACTTCACCATCTGTGTTTCAGCATGTAGTCTCAGGCTCAAATTAACGTAAAGTATGTACGCTTTTTTTTTTTTTTTACATAAACCACAATTTCTTTGTTTTTCTTTGCTGAATTTACTGCAACTTTCTAAATAATAAATGCTTGTGTCGTATAAGAAGATCTCACACATCCAGACGAGCGTCAACACACGGTCAGAGATACTCACAATAAAATGTAAAGGAATTAAAGACTAAACAACAAAGTATTGCAGTTTTGTTATCACCACTGAGGCTGAAGACGACTGCACTGGCAGACAGAGGCAGGGCAAAAGACATCCGGAAGCTGACAAAACAAAAGTGCCAGAAATCAAAGGAGGCTGCTGACAACACGACTTTTATAACAGCAACCAGAATGAAAGAGAGTAAAGGACTCGGGAGTTGTTACTTGAATCGGATAGAATTAGCGCAGCTCTCCTTTACGGAGTACATGTCAGCTCAACGCTACGGTGCAGAAAAATAGTATCCAGGTCATCAAGACAATTAGCCTTCAATCAAGCCTTTGAAGTTCAAACTCAAAATAAAGCAGATGAATCCTCGGCTGAACATCCCGCACACAAATAAACTTCCACACATATACTGGCAATGAAGACGGGTCACCGACCCAAAACAAATGTTTGGTTTGTAGTCAGCTCAGTGTTACGGTCTGCCAAGTGCACATCACAACAAACAATAGAAAACAGCCTGCTTCAAGATGAAATGGTACACAGATGCACAGCATCATATGTTCTGCTAATTTTACCTTCTCTGCTTTCAGCTGTGCAGGCGAAGCAGGTGCGGTGAGGTTTGACGTCACTGTGTAGGCAGAAGAGGTTCAGTATTTTACTCTGCAGGGGGAAAAAAGAAAAGAAAAGAGAAATGGACATTTCGTAAAACTGATATCGACACAGTTCTGATTCTGAATGGAAAGGCAAAGTATACAGCTAAGATTTGGTTATTCATATAACTTTAGGTTTTATGTTTTGTGTGATATAATGCACTATCTTCAACCTTTTGTATGTCACATGATAATAATGTGTGTGCTGGTAATAACTCGGGTGTGTGTGTGTGTGTGTGTGTGTGTGTGTGTGTGTGTGTGTTCCTGCAGAGCGTCTGTATTCGGTTTCACGCTCATCAGGCGTGCCACACAGACACATCTATTGTTTGTGAGGAGTCTAACCAAAGAGGCCTGAGGCGGTCTGTCAGTACTGTCAACACGTCTGCACACACACAGACTGGCTTGCACACAAAAGAGTTAAAAGACCCACATCAAGGAGGTTTTGCGCAATTTTCTTTTTTTTTTTTTTTTTTTGAATCATCAGATCAAATTAACCAGGAATAATGTTTATGAAAAATAGTTCCACTGCACACGAAGGTAAACAGAAAGAAATGCACGCAAGCTGACTTTGTCTCAATTAACCTTTTCCTATCTCATCCTCACACTCCGTCTCCATCTTCCTGCTCGGTCTTCAGCGTAGATGGAAACGTGGCGTGGCGGCACAGTGAAGGAGGCTGTGCACCGTGATTAGAGGTCGAGAACCCAAGAACAGTAGGCAGCAGGGCTCTTCTAGTGGGACATAAAGAGAGGGGTGAAGTGGGGCCAGAGGAGGGGGCGGGTGGGAGTCAGCAGACATCATTTCCTGAGAGGGAGGCCCATTACTGTCTGACAAATACAGTTCTAATCAATACTGATCAATCAGGGTCCACTTATCCTGCCACATGAAGCATAATCTTTAGCAGAGGGTGGAGAGGAAGGGTGAACGGGGGTCAGTGATTGTGCGAGCGTCTATTTTAGTGACGGTTCTTAACAAAGCCAGCAGCGTCGGTAGGATTTAAGTCCCGGGCTTCACTGCCCTGAAAATGAAATAAAACTGTAAGTGAAAACTTCCCAACCGTGGCCGGCTTTGGACCACAGGCCCCAGCCTCGGCCTGAAAGCCATTATACCTGCCCGTCTGCATAGAGGAGCTGTGTACGGTACAGCCATTATCACACACAGACTCAAGGACACATATCACATAGGTGACGTCAAATCCCAAGCAAACTCTCACACTAAAATGTACACACACTTACAGAGTGCGCCTACACCTCGTTGTACTAAGATGAATGTTGACTAAAAGCGTGTGACATGTATTGAGAAATGAATGATTAAGAAGAGGGTTTACTAAATATTTTGTATACAGAGGATTTCCTGCCTCCGGTTACACCTGAAAGTATAAATACAAAGTTCTAAGGCTTTTTCCTTCAAGCTCCGAAGACGGCCCTCTGTTGCCAAAACGTCAGCTCAGGGAACAGTTAACTCGGCGTTTCCGTTATTAGGGCCCTATTGTTGTTCAAGCGTTTATTATTATTCTCCGTAAAACACTGCATTTTTGGAGGCTTTATCGTACTCAAAAACTCATGAAAGTTGGTACACGCGTCTCTCCCGGCGAAACATTTCGTATTTTAGTGGAGTCGCAAGTGGGCGTGGCCAAATGGCTCGCTAGCACACATGTTGTACTTTAACAAACTCCTCCTACAGATTTTGTCGGACCGACTTGAAATTTAGTCTGTGCACTCTTAACATGTTTGGAATTAAAAGTTATCATAAGAATTAGTTTTCGTCGATCGGTGTGCCCGTGGCGTGGCGGCCAAAAAGTGACCCAAAAGTCATACTATAGCATGTAGCATATAGCAAAAAGTGACCCAAAAATGACTTTTGGGTCACTTTTCGCTATATTATGACTTCCCTCCCCCCCCATAATTTAGACAACATGCCATAGTATGATTTTTTTTTTTTTTTTTTTACAAGTCATGTCAAAGGAGGGGCTCAAACCCCAAACCTCTTGGCTGAGTGGCAACAGTGCTAACCACTGCACCACTAATCGTCCCAGGAGAGAGTCTGCATCGTGACAAATCTTTGGCTCATTAAAACCTATAACTATAACTCCACCGTCCATAAACATTCATTCAAATGCGACCAGAATTGCCGCAGACATTCTTTGGATAGTAGATATACGTGTTTTCAAGGGGGTCTGCAGTGACATTAAATATCTTCCTGTAATGTGTAGTGTTATGCAAAACTTTTTCAATTTCTCCAAACGTTTCAACTTCACTAAAAGTTGAATCACCACCAACAGGCCGAGGTGGAATTTGATCCATTAATAGCAACCTTGGTGAAGGAGAATCTTTTACCTGTCGAGTTAACCAGACTGTCTCTGGAAGCTCTGAGTGAACTCCGTGAAACACTTTCTCCTGCCGCAACTCATTCTCCAACGCCGAAGATAGTCCAGCGGCCTTTGACTCTGCTCCGACCTCATAAAGACACGGGTTCGAGGCGTGCTCAGGTATTACACACGGTTCTCGGAGGGCGAGTCCCCTTAATAAACCACATGGTTCGTGGAGAGAGAATCCCTCTAAGGGTAAGCCACACGGGTTTGTACATGCAGTCATACTAATACCAAACCAAAGGTCAACTACAAAACTTAAAATAAAAATCAACAACAAAAAAAAGAGACTTTTTTTTTTTTTTTTTTTTCATATTTCAGGCAACATGCTATAGTATGACAGTGGTGCACTGGTTGGAGCAGTTGGCTCAGTGAGAAATAACTTGAGCTCATGTCAGTTCAGAAAAAGGTTATAGTCCAAAAAGTGATAAAAAAAAAAAAAAAAAAGTCATCCAAAATATCCAAAGTCAATAAAAAAAATTAAATGAAGGGTGTCTAAATCTTCTTGGATTTCTATCCAAACTACAACATTTTTGTATATAGTATATAGTATAGCCAGGGCGATGCGGCTAAGTTTGATGTTTCGCCGTGACACAGGAAGTTGATGTTTAAGGTCAAACGATGCTCCAAACCTCAGGAAACTTTGCACATGCGCCAGGCACCAACTTTCATGAGTTTTTGAAGATGTTAAAGCTGCCAAGAAAAAAGGCAATTTAAAAAAAAAAAGAATAATAAGGAACGAGAGCGAGAACAAAATGTAAACTGCGAGCGGGAATATGCGGACCATCGCGTGCTGCACGTCGGGGCAGCCGGCGGCCCCGACCCGCCGGATCCCCGACGTGCAGCGTGCGAAGATCACTGCTTGCGGTTTAAATTTAAAAGTGCTGTTGCTTTCTTTGCAAGTTATTATATGTGCTTTTTACAAATGTTTGACAAAACAAAAGACGAAAGTCGAAGTGAAAATCTGACGGCTGCATCCCGGAACACCACAACCGCCCCGTGGCCACAGTGCACACTGGACATGCCTTTCAGGTAGAAACGCTCCCTATTTGGACAGTTGATGCATCAAGATGTAAACGGCGTCTGGGCTTTCAGAGAAAACAATGGGGTGCGCTGTTTTGGCGTGCAGGTTTCCACAGCTGCAAAGAACACCGGCAAAGTGGACAGAAGAGCGAAAACAAGAGTAAAGGGACTCGTACCGACATAGCTGGCAAACCACATGCACACCACCAAAGTACATACTCACAAATTGCGGCAAAGTTGAGTCATCACCTCAGTGACACGGACTCAACTTCAAATGTTTGTTGTGAGGATCAGAAAGCTGTTTATCTGAGACACTGCTGTTTCTGAGAAAGAAATCCGGAGCCAAACTCTGAAAGGCGGTGGGGTTTTGTAACAGCATGTACAACTTGCATGGTCCACTGGGTCTGATGAACGGCGACATCACAGCAAAGCACACTGCAGTCAGAAAGTTCCACAGAAGATTCAAGGACATCAGGATGAAGACAGATGACCCTCGGTGGCCTCCACAGGCACCACATATAAACATCACTGACCCCTTACGGGCAGCGGTGGAGTGCAGAGAGCAGAAGTCAGAGTCCACACGTGCCTGTTGGAAAGCACACTTGTGTGACTGGGACTCTGGTTACGTCTTGAGTATCTGCTGTGTATTTAGTAGTGGAGTTGTTGTCTGTGTTTCTGAGTCCTGCCAGCCAGAATAACTGTCACACAGCCAGAACAGAGCTGGCGTAATCCTCTGTGTGTCTGTGTACATACATACCGTATGTTTGAGGACAGTGGGACGATGAGTTCAGCATAAATATTTCAATAAATAAATAAAGTCATCTGGTAAAGGCATAACAGAGAAGACATTCCAATCTGATCTCATTACAGCAGAAGTGCAGCCGCCACCGACAGGATAAAAAGAAAATGTGTACGTGTCTGCAGGCATGTCTGCGCCTTCACCGCCATCATTGGCATTATGTCGTGATTAAAATGGGATTACTGTCACAGCTCTAATGCATGAATATTTTAGCGCATTTGCTGCGTCAGTCCTCCTTCAGAGTTCAGCCCACTGAAGTTTTTACTGAAACTAAAAGATCATCACAATATCTGTGCATCCTCACATCACTGCTCTTCTATTTCCAAACCTCGCCGTTAGTTTATGCACACGGGGAAATCAACACACTGAACTCTTCACACTTTCACAGATTTTGCCCAAATCTACATATTTTTTCTAAATTTGAATTTTTATCAGTGTATGTCTGGGCAACTGACTTCAATAGAAGCTGAAACGAAAGCCCCTATGTCGACATTAAAGCACCTAAAACATATGTTTTCTAGAATAATGAATACAAGTTGAAATATCAGATTTTATCTGGCTATTTTAAGTTTGCACACTGAACAACATTTATAGTGTATACTATCAAAGCTGAAAAGTGATAAATGAATCAATTAGTTAAACAGAAAAATAATAAACTATTTCTGTCATTTTTGCAGTAAAAATAGTAAAAATCAATGATTTGTGCTTCTGTGTGTGAAGATTTGGTAGGTAGGTAGGTAGTTACTTTATTAATCCCCAAGGGGAAATTTTTTTTCGCTACAGCAGCTTTTATAGATACAGAGAAAAGCAATAAAATAACAGTAAAAACGATTAAATATAAAAATGCACAGTATATATATATATATATATATATATATATATATATTTTTTTTTTTTTTATTTTTTTTTTAAATATTTAAACAAACAAGAAACACAGACAACAGTGTTATTGTTATGTGATGGATTTTGCCAGAGGTGAGTTATTGTACAGTCTTATTGCAGTGGGCAGGAATGATCTCCTGTATCTGTCCTTGTGACAGCGGAGCTGGACGAGTCTTTTGGAGAACGTGCTCCGCTGTCCCTGCAGCAGGTGGTGGAGAGGGTGGTCAGGATTATCCAATATGGATAATATTTGTGTTTTTTTTTTCAGTTTTATCCTACTGTAAAAAAAAAATGTTTTCTAGTGTTGGTAACAAAAAATATATTTATAGACATTGCGATTGTTAAGAAGTTGTAATCGGCACAATATTCGCAGTTTAAATGATACTTAACAGACTATCAACCAATTAATTGAAAAATTAATAAGCAGATTTGATACGTGATATTTGATAATAAAAATAATAATTAGTTGCAGGTCTAATTTATATATCCACGAAGACTAAATACACACGACAATCTGAATCAGCAGCAATAATTATTGTTGGAATGTTAATAAGGAGCTAATTCATCACGTCATTACGTAGAAAAATATGAGCTGCTTAATTTGTAATTTTTTCCTGTAACAGCATCAGATACTTCATTGTATTCTGAATATGGTGTCTATTTTTTTTTTTTTTTTAACATATTTACATATTATACATTCATCTGGAGTGTGTAATGAGTCCACATGCTGCAGGAGAGGGGAGGGAACCCCCTGCAGAGAGGGGTGGGCAGCCCTATTCATACTCCAACACTAGGAGGTGGAGACTGACACACTTTCCTCCCTTTCACATCTCTGTTGGTCTGTACGCCCCCCCCCCCTGTGATTCCCACCGCCTCGTGGTATTCAAATTAAAATGCAGCAATGGGTGTGTTGGGGGGAAAAAGAAAAGATCCTGGTTAGCCCCTTTCAACTGAGTCTCACAAAGTGAATGACACGTGGCTCAGTCGCGAGGTAAAGCTTCCCACTGTGAACATCTTCATTAAGAAGACGGGATGGAGTGGCGGTGTCGTGACGAGTCCAAACCGCTGGAAGAACAGATTGAAACCAGACACGGTGCTCTAAGCGTATCCCTGTGCACACCATGAATAAATCAAGCTGAGATTAACAGCTGATCAACATGAGAAAAGATTCATTCCCATTTCTGAGACTGATGACACTCCTATTCAGACTTTTCCAATTTGAATTTGCAAATTAAGCCTGCACACTTTGCATCATCTGATACACATCAAGTGGAATATCATTATTATTCTCTTTCAACAAGTCAACACACCCTGTTTACTGTAATCTATCAAAGCTGATTCAGGCTGTAATCATTTACTAAAAGCATTTTTGTTTAAAATCCACACTTACTGCTGGTAAATGTAGGTGCTTGTTGCTACAATTATTTATTAATCCTCATGTTTTTCATTGTTACTGTTTATTTCATTAGGTTGAAAATCCGTGGCACAAAAGAAAAATCAATAATCTGACTACAAATCAGACATTTCTCAGTTTGTAAGAACTGAGTGAAGTCCGCTGGCTACGAGCTTTGACTCTGGGCAACATAAAAGGAAAATAATACAGTGATGAAGTCATATGCAATACACAGAGCTTCTTTTACCAAAACCACTTGGAAATGTTGCTGTAGCTGTTTGATCGCTATGCTGCTGCCGGTTGCCATAGGAACGCAAAGGTGCACCGGCAAGAAGACGTACGATGTAGGCGGTTGGGCCGCAAGGCAATCAGGACACACAACCTGAGAGCGCAGCGGTGAATAATAAGACATAACTCGGTAATCCACGACGGCGGCGGCCGTCAAGTTGATCACCTTGGTGTCGACGTGTGCTCGCAGCTGCACAGCAACGCTCGCGTGCAGCACAAACAGCATGTGCTTTCTGTAAAACGTCACGTTCTTCGGTGGATCTTTTTAATTGAACTTTCATGCCTGCCTTCAGACGCGTTCCTTCTCCCTCTGTGGTTTCGTCAGTCTGTCCGTCTCCCTCGCTCTCTCCTGGCCCTCGACTCACAACCACGTGCCATGTGAGCATCAAAGCAAGTCTCGGTGGGCTCTAGACGGCTCAGAGACATGAAGAAGCTCAGGGCTGTAAAAGTGCACTCATCAGCACACTTACAGCATCTGTTACTTGTTTTCGTTCCCATACCATAATCCAGTCTAGCAAATTCCTCGCATTTTCTGTAGATGTCTACTTGGACACAATCTATGGAGAATTATCCAGCCTTCTGTCTAACTCTGCAGCCAGCTGTATGGGGAGGCTTTTCTGTTACATCTGCAGTGTTGGAACCAGTAAATCAGGAGGACCAGAAGAGGAGTTCAATGGGGAAACTTTTACTGTATGACTGGAAGCTTACTGGTGGAGATACCGCAAAAGAAAAAAAAAAAAAAGGTCCTTTTTCTCTTTCTTTTCAAAAGAACCACCGTGCAAATATATACTAAATATAATCTTCTCCTCTAACAATGTTCTAGCCAGCTGCTGTAAATATAAATGGCTTCTCAGATAGTCCAGGCCTGCATGTTCAGTACGTACCGCGCATGAAAAAGGGGATTTCATCACCGCGCAGACATTTTCTCAACACACAGCCATTCTCTTGGCTTATCAAGGCATATCACCTGGCGTCAGGTGGCTATTGGCACACAGCAGTGATTACCATCTAGATTTTTGTCAGCTGGCTACCTGTTACAGCTGCAGGAGACCGAGCCCCTATTTAGTCTTGACTGTCAAGACATACGACCTGCTGCCTGCTGCGTTTCTCTGCAGCGACGTGCAGATCCGACAAAAGATGAGCCGACCCCCTTCTGTTGAAGCCAACACCCAACGCGGATTCTTTTATCCAAACTCAGGCCAGGAGGCCCGTTCCCGGTCAGAACGTACATGTGTTTCTCTGCAGCAGCCAGAACGTTTGAGCTGTTGCAACCCAACAATAACTTACCGAGAAACTGAACGCTGAAACGGCCGACGTTGTGTTCAGATGAACACACTTCTTCACACCGCGTGTGACAGTTTTGGAATAATGACTATAATGAAGACACGTGGTCGACGGCTCATAAATGCAGAAACATAAGGAAGACAGACAATAAGGAGCCAAGCTACAACGCCGCGGCCTCGGCCTCGATCCCCGCGAGCGTGCGGAGGAACTGGGTGTGTTTCTCTGGGTGTGTGTGTGTGTGTGTGTGTGTGTGTGTGTGTGTGTGTGTGTGTGTGTGTGTGTGTGCGCGCGCCTGACTCACAGCTGTTGCAGCTCCCACAGAGACGTCTCGGGGGAGAACAGTGGGCTACTGCAGCTCCACACTGATTAACCAACGCAGGGACCATCAAGGAAAACCCTCGCGTGCACACACGCAGGCAGGCCGAGGCCGGGCTGCATGCTTAACAGCACTTAAGATATCATCGTATAGCTTAAATCATTAACATTCAATAAATAATTCAGCAGTGCTCATCCTCTACCGCAACAGACAATGGATTTAGGATTTTGTTATGTCTCATCATTTTACTCGCGTAATCCACGTTTTAATCATTTATTATCCATGTGAAATATTTAGTTTGTTTGATCGTATCACATGGATGGCTTCATGACGGCACAAATAAACTAGACTGAGATCCAGCTCCCAGTTGTATCGCAATAAAGGATTTACCAGAGCAAGTAAGAGCGGGGGGAGAGGACCGGGTGACCTGAGGAGAACGATTTGATCTCACTATTTTAATGCCATCGACCATCAAACTTCTGACACATTTGGCATTCAAGTCAATTGAAGCTATTTGTTTGTCTGAGCCAAATGGATGCATACTACTATTACCACTGAAATAGTGCTAGTATTTAGTCGATTGCATCTATTTGAGGGATGATGTATTACTATAAATCTTATAACGCAAAATCAGGCATATTGAATGCTTGCATTCACACTTTTGCAGTGAAGTTACACCTCGTACATCGTCTGGAAAATAAAAGAATAACATTTCTGGAGCTAAATATGCTTAGATTATTCAATTCGTGTGCGATTTGTGTAATTTTCACACGTGAGTTAACGCATCAGAATGAAGGCACAGTGGAGGGTTTTTATTCGACATGACCCCTGACCTCTCTACCTGGACACTGTTCCCTGTTGCTCACTCATTGTGCCGACGGGAAACAATGATTTTCTACTATATTTAATCATTACAGACAGAGATATGTAAAAAAATAAAAAAAATAAAAAAAAAAATCCTGCATTATACAGACAGCTGGGTAGACATGGCTGTCATTGTTCCATGTCAGTGACACGTGCTTTACTAATTGGTAATAATGTCGGATTCATGCTCGCTCACCTGTCGCCAAGATTGACAGCTCTGAGGAAAGATCACGAGTGTAATTCAAGTATCAAAAATACGTCTGTCACATTCAATCCATCAAAAGCACAACACCGATCAGCCGGCATTTCCCCTTCATACTCAACTTTGCCGAGCACGAACAGCTGGAGATGCTGCATGACGTAGCAGCAACAGCTGATTAGTAATTTGTGCTCCTACTTCCGAAGACATTCACCACCGAGAACGAGAAGTGGACTGCTGAGACAGACAGCCTCAGACGAACCAGAATCATCTTGACCGCTTATGAAGCTGTACGCTATAATTTCATTGTTCTCTGCCGGCCGATTGTGATTAAGAGGTTGGTAATCATTTGGACTATTATCATAATTTCTCGGAAATCCCTTGAACACACAATCAAAGATGGAAAGAGCAATCAGAGCAGCAGAGGGTCTGATCACAATCATAACGTGCTGATATTACTGCCTGCAGGAAACAAGTCATGATCTCTTGTCAAGACGTCGACACAAGTGGACGACTTGTTCAAAGGTGTTCTGCAAGTCATTTTCTCTGACTTGAGGTTTTCAACACAAGTGTGTTTCTGTGAGTACAAACTGTTGTAACATTTGAATTAACAAGCTTTAAAGGTGCTGGAAGAAACGCTTATTCTATTGTGTATTAATTCCCTATTCTTTCCAGTCTCTATGTAAGCTAAGTTAATTGGCTTTAGCTTCTTATTTAACAGACATTTTAGTGCCATCACTCTCAGCGACACAGAAAGTTAATGAATTTTACAAAATGTCAGACTCTTCCTTTAAGTGCCGAGCGGTGGCAATTTTCTTGTTTCCTTATTAATCTGAATTAATGTAATGATTTAATGTGTTTTAGAAACTATTTGCATGTGTCCAGTCTGAGGAAAAAGACAAGTTAAATTCCAGAGCATAATACTTTAGCTCCTTTTGTTTAATGTAAAAGGAGGCTTTCTAAAAAAAAAAAAAAAAAAAAAATCATAAATCAAGGTAATGTGTGGAAGAACATTGTTCCAGTCTTTCTTTGGTATTTTTCCTTAATAATGCTTTCACAGAGGAGGCAGGAGTGTGTTGACATGCATGTAAGTGTGTTTGAGCTGCAGGTTATTTCAAGGATCTTCCTGTAACCAAATCAGAGCAGTGACAGACTAATGAGGCTAAATGATGATGAGGCTTCAGGAAGAGAAGGCCTCCAGCAGGGAGAAGAGAAGATGTGTCAAACAGCTGGGAGGGAGTCACGGTTTTCCCCCCCCGGAAGCGTTGCTTTTCTAGAAACACTATATCTGGCGCGGGAACTGGTCTCATCATATACCGAAGTCCACTGGGAGTTAAGAGATGCTGTGCAATCGAAAATGACTTGGAGGCGTGTAACGATTTTCATGTGATGATTATTGATGCTCATATGGAAATTCCCTTGTTCAAAGGGCAGTCAGGGAGGTCAGGGTTGCTCTCAGGACCTTGAAGCACACTGCTTCCCCTCACTACCCTGCACCAAACTCCCATCTCTGAGGTTTGTGCTGTGTTTGCTGATGTAAACAGATGTAAGCTCTCATTCAACCGCCCCCCCTGACCAGACTCCCGGCCAAGTAGTAGACTTAAAAGTTCATCTCGCTACTTCCAGTGACCGGATCAGCAAGGGTCGAACATGGGGTAAGCTTCAATCAAAAAATTCCTAAAGCGCATTCCTCTGTGCACTTCACTAAAAACAGATTATTTAATCAGTGCGGGAACAGAAATGAGCCAAAGAGGGTATTTAAGGCTAAGAACGGGATCTGGCAACATTCATGATTTACTTAGGACAAATAAAAAACAGACGACTGTGCACAATATTCCCTCGCTTCAGACAAAAACAGGGATATCTGACGATGCTGTATTGATCTCGGATGCTCTGCTGCCTTCCACCGTATCGCGACACGGGATCGGCTTCATGGATTTGCTCAGTGGCACTTGAAACCATTTGTCTAACAAGCAATAGATTGAAAATATATTAAACTAAGGATGAGGACTTGAGGTCAGTCAACAAGTTTCTTGAGCCACTAAGCCCGACTTCAGGGTTCAGCAAGCTTTCATCCCACCCAATACGTGAACTAGATGCTACAGTATAGACGTGGATAAAGCACTGCAGCAAACGCCAACCATTATTTCCCCTCGTCTTCGGGTTAAATCAAATCACTTAAATTTGACGTCCAAAGTCAGTGAAAAAAAAAAATGCTGTTAAGCCGGATACAAGAACATAACATCATCTACCACTAAGGGCGAACACACCTTCTTTCAAACATTAAGGAGTATCCAGAGTGACGTCTCCATCAGTTTGGTTTCCAACAGCTGATTAATGAGAAGTGACAGTTCTGTCCTCTTTTCTGCAACATACTCTGCATGATGCATCAATAATAGCAAAAGAGCACAGGGTGTGTGTGTGTGTGTGTGTGTGCGTGTGTGTGTGTGTGTGGTGGGGTTACAGTGTAGTCAAACAAAGAGTGCCTCTGACACTGATGCAGACAGTCCCTCTCACTGTTTGATTCTTTCCCCCTGAATAGTGCCATTGAAAGGAGAGGCCGTTAGGACCTTATTCTAGCTCCCGAAGGAACACACGAGCTCTCAGAGAGCAGCCTGACTGCTGCAGATCATTTTTCTCTCACTCACTGTCTCCGCGGAGTAAAAGACTCTCACAGACAGACCGGGGGATCGGAGGTTGTATCTGGCTCAGAAAATGTCACTACACTTGAAAATCAAGACGGTGACAATACCGTGATTTACAATGGAGTCGGGCCTCTTGTCTGATTTTGGGCTTTGAAATTTAGGACTGCAGCTGCCTCCGCCCAGCATTTGTGTAGCTGTATGGCCTAGATAAGCTCAGCTGATGGAGAGAGAGCGTGGCAGGGCTGAAAGATAGCGGTCAGAGATAGAGATAATAGTGCCTGCCGGTTCCTCTGATGCCTGTGAAATGACGAACTCCTTTGGGGTTTTCTCCGCGGACCGTTTGTACTGCTGCTGGATTCGTACCACAGTCGGCAGTTAGGACAAGACAAGAGTGTGGGAAAGGCTTGGCCTGTTGTGGGTCTAATACTGTCAAATTAATCTCAGAACAAGAAAAAGAGTTCAGCCAAATAGGGAGCCGACTCGTGCTCATACATGAAATGTGGATGAAAAGAAATCCACTTTTACACGTTCACTTTTAATGTGCTTTCTGCGAGCCACACCTACCACTGATCGGTTTAGGAAGTCAGATACACTGCTCTGGATAATACAGCGACGGGGTTTAAAATTCATCTCACGCACTTGCAGGTTCAAAGTGCAGCTGCGAGGCGTAGTTCACCTCCATCCCAGCGACACTGTAACATGCGTCAGGATATGCCGAGGACACGGTGCCTACCACGCATCTCTCACCGGGCGACACGGCCTAAGAGCACATGAGCGCGGCTGCCGCTTTAACCTCAACGCGGACGGGTCGTAGCTGCTTCCACAACCCCGACACCACTGCTCATTTTTAGTGATTTATGTATAAAGGTTTGGAATAACAAGGTTAAAGCGGTCTATCTTGAACAGCAGAGGTCACAATCATGTGTGCGGTCATTACAGAGGATGTTGGGAGCCAAATACACAAATGTGATCTGTTATGGAACCACGTGAGGGAATAATGGAGGAACAGAACGGGAATAATTGTATTTTGCCAGTATGTTACACACAGCATCTGTTCTTTTACAGATAGGAATTCGCCCTCTGCATTTAATCCATCGGCGAGCAGCGAGCACACAAACACGAGGAGCAGTGGGCAGCTGCAGCGCCCAGGGAGCAGTAGGGAGGGTTAGGTGCCTTGCTCAAGGTCACGTCAGACATGGAGGTTGAGGGAGCGCCGTTCATTCACTTCCCCAGCCCACGTTTTTTTTTTTTTTTTTTTCCCTTGACGGTCCGAACATTCGATCCGGCGACCGCTCGGCCCGTAGTGAGCTGTTAACACTTCCCCCGTGTGAGGAACAAACTCACGACTTTGGGATCGTGAGACTGACATCCTGCCTGCTTTGCTTCACATGTGGCGGGGATTCAAATATTTTACCCGTCATAATGACGGCGTCATGCAGGAGATTCCACGATACACTTGAATTAAAAGCTTCAACAGTTATTCAATGAATTGATTATTTGAGCAAAAGAAAATCGAAATGTTTTCGATAACCGATTAATTCTTTTTCAAGCAAAAAAAAATGCCAAAACGTTCCTCTTTGTTTCAGCTTTTCGAATGCGAGAACCTTTTCCTGTTTTCTTTTGTCAAGTATGACCGAAAATTGAACGTCTTTGTTTTGTACCGTTGGTCGGACGAAACAAGTTAACTAAAGACATCACTGGGAGCTACGCTATAGTCGTTTCCCCCTATTTTCTTGAGCATTTTTTACTCATTTTACTGAATGATTAATTAAGAGAATAATCACAAGTTCAGTTTATAATAATAATTTAAAAAAAAAATTGTCATTAGCTGCATCACTGATCATATATTTGAACTATGAGCTACATAATTATGAATAAACATTTGTCATATTTACAAAGTTTTGAGTTGCAAATGGTTTTATGAACAACCGAGATTAAAAGATCAACTTGACTCACGGCGCGTGTTGAGTTTTCTCTCTGTAATTATGCCCTGTGTGCACGGTGGGCGCGAGAAGGACCCCGTAGAGCGACTGTAGTGTGAAAGATGGGGTCAAAACTCGCAGTCCTCATTCTGGGCACAAATGCATTAAAACGTTCAGGCTTCGGCAGGTACATTTAGCCAAATGGAAAAAAAAAAAAAAAATCCAAGCCGGTCCTTTTGGAACAGCGCGTACCAAAGTGCAGAGTACGAGCGTTTCACGGAACATTTACATGCCGCATTTATGTACCGTGATGTAAATGTCAGACGACCACAAACAAGCTGCCAGAAAGCAGAACAATTTCAAGTTCAAAGGTTTGCCATTAAAAAAAAAAAAAAAAGGAAGAAAACAAACTTGATGTGAACAACAGAACCCGTATTGCATGGTGGAAATAATGACCGTAAAGAACAGCTGACGTGACAGTTGTAGCCTCCAGTAGGTACGAGAAGAACAATCAGTCATGGCTGTAATGTAATTACCACAGTAACGACTGAAGGTGCAACTTTTGCAGTAAAATTAGCAGCTCTTCAGAAATAATGCCTTTTAAATGTCACCGCTGTCCTCACCCAACCTCTCTCTTCGTCTACATTCAGGCCAATGGCACCCTCCTCCACCCCCCCCCACCCCCCCCCCCCCCCCCACCCCCCACCCTGTCCTGCGGTGATCCTGACCCAGACCCCTTCAATCCACCGCAGGGACTGCAGACGGAGGCAGCAGAGCAGCAACAGCAGCAGGCTGAGAGCTGCTAGAGGAAATTAAAAACACATCTACCACTCCCTCGTTCCTCCCTTTCCCTCCCTCTCCCCCTGAAGAAGGCCAAATGTAGCTACCTCCTGGTAAAGTCTGCATTTTAAGTTCACAACATTTCGAAAACGTAGAGCCGCAACCCCGGAGGCCTAGACTACGAGACGGACACGTGACAGATCCTTCTTGGATGTCTTGCCGATAAGGAATCCACTGATCACAGCTGAGCTGAAGAATTTCAAATCATTTTCCGAAAAACTGAGATGAATCACAATTTCACAAAACCCATAGCTACATAAGACTCCCTTCTCTCACTGTAGGCTCTTTTCACCGCGTCTGTGGTCAGGTCGGTGAGAAATTTCTGGGATCTGCTTGCTTGCGGCCGCGGAAAGACATTCACAGAAGGTGGGGGGAGTGGCATACTTGGAAATGTTTAACAGGAAATGCAGGCAGGGAACATGGAAAAGACAAGGAGGAGGAATGCATAGGGGAACCCCAAAAATTTGATCCTCCATGTTTTCGCAGCAAGTTTTTACTGGCTGACTGAAAGTTCTGTGTGAAATATGGTGAGCCAATGCCTTAAAGCACAGTTGATGTAGAATCTAGATCACAGCACAGACCAGCTCAATCTCCAACCATTACAAAAAAATTCTTTTAAAAATTCTCTTAAAAAAACAAAAAGTATTAAAAAATAAAAAATAAAAGCCCCCCAGTGATCCTTGTTATTCTGTGGACAGGCCAATAGGTCTGATGTAGACAAAACCAGCTTTATGATCAGACAGAGTTGTCATTTTATTTGACTTCATTCATTCAACTTGTGTTTATCTCATCTGATTTCTTGCTGAAGTGTTTTTTTTGTTTTTGTTTCACCCTGACCAGAAATCAACATTGCAGTTATTTCTGGATGAGGACCTTCAACAACTTCTGACCACACTTGTGGACATTTTTGTGGGTAATTAGCAAACAAGCCTGACATGTGGATGGCTTTTTCAGAGGTAAGGAACAGGGCGTGGCTAGGACCAAACTGAAATGAATAAAAAGCTCATCATTTCCTCTTGTAGCATTTCTATCAGCTTCTTTTTCCACCTAATTACAACGGAGATTTGCATTCGAGGGTAGAACTTGAGTAAAACTTATGACCTACATACCTTCAATTCCTTTCATTCCGCCTAAACTCGATCAGTTTTAGAAAACCTAATTGGCTTTTAACAACATTTTTCAGCACAATGAAATACCCTCTGCCTTCCTAAAGCATTTAGATCTCCTAAAATAACTACACATCGAGGCTACTGTGGCGATGGACATACCACATGCAGACCACAAGAACTGTCAATGGCTCCTTTTCCATTTTGGTCTTTCATACAGCCATACTGGATATTAATCTATAATAGATATGACTTTGTGGTTTCTTTTTCTGTCTTGGCAGCGGCATAGCTATGAGAGAGCGACTGGTTATAAGACTAAGCTCAGGAGATTGAAGGTGGTGTCACTGCTGTACATTACATTACGTTTCATTTAGCTGACGCTTTTATCCAAGGCGACTTGCAACACACCGATGGTACACCATCGGGAGCACTTTTTTTTTTTTAGGGATCAGTGTCTTGCTCAAGGATCGAACCACCAACCTTCCGATTAGTGTGCAACACACTCCACCGACTGAGCTACAGCCGCCCCATATGTTTTTTTATTCAAAGAAAAATCACAACTTTATGGATGTTCATTTGCATGTCTCTATGTCTCCATGTCTGTCACTCTGCTGGAGTAGTTACATGTAAACACATTCAAACAGTCCAAATCCCAGAAATGAAGCCGCCGGCTGCTAAAACAGGAAATACAACTCGAGTGCAATAGTGCACAACACAGCAAGAATGACTCTGAGCAAACTAGGCAATCGAGTTTCACTATGGGATGAGTCACTGCACAACCCATGAATAAGGAGTAACAATCTGGTTGGGTTTTTTAAAATTTTTTCCAGCGACAGCCTGCTGGCCTACATACAGACACAATGACCTCCCGACTTAAACAGGAACTCCAGGAGAGGTTTGAATATATAAATGGCAGGTGATTTCACAAGGTGGAATGAAGATATACATTCTGATATAATAAAAACCTGTATATTCATGTGGCAAAATACTAGGAATAAAAATAAAACACTCGAAAATTTGATTATTCGCTTTTTTTTTTTCTTAGCCACAACACAGTAAGCCTTGTTCCAACAGGAACACAACTTCCTGTACGCTCCCATACTGAACCCGAGTGCGAGAGGGTGGGAAATGTTAAGCGACTGAGGAGGCGCAGCTCCTTTCAAGGCCTCCGTGGAAGATCTGGTTAATGAGACGAGCCACTCTCTTTACGTGCCACATGTTGCTAAATTACACACACTTTTACCCTCAAGTCACTACCTGTCCGCACGTTATGACGTCCTCATCTCCGATCATTTTCTTGAATTCTTGATTTTTCCACCTCATCCTCTGCCGTCATTTTTTTTTTTTTGGACATTCCTTCTGTGTCATCGCGGACGATCCTCCCACCTGCGTATCGCGGTTCATTTTCTCTTCTTGTGCCAGATGGACAGAGCAGAGGGACAGAAGAGAGGGGGAGTGGTGATAAACACCGCAGCAGAGAGTCCAGCTCTCGCTGGGTGGACTGTGTCCAAGCTGTTTGCTGACGGTGTGTGTCACAACAGCAGCTCACAATGCAAACGTTAAGCCGAAGCGAGACACACACACACACACACACACACACACACACACACACACACACACACACACACGCACACACACATGCACACGCAGTACATTTAGGCATCTAATGAAGCTTCTGGTGCAGCCACCCACTAACCACTCAGTGCTGCGGTTTTGCTCTGATGCTTTTTATAAACACAGACCAGGAGAACATGGGGAACAGGTGTTGCACATTCTCAATGGCGGCAGTAGGAGCGTTAACGTTGGAGCTGCCACTGGAAAGAAAGTCTGCACCTCTGTCCAGGACTCTTCCCACTAAGAAACTCACTTGACTGGTTTAGTTTGTTCTCCTGCCAGAGGCTAGTCACTGACAAGAGTCAAATATTGACTGAGGGCTGTCCTGGGCCCTGCCACTGTGCTCCGCCACCTCACCTTGGACTTTTGCTCAAATCGCAGCGGTGCATGTACCAAAACCGGACAACCCATTTCTGTCGGTTACTCATGAAGGGAAGCGTTATTTGTTCCTAGTTAAACTGTTAGTTCCGCATTTCTATGAAAAAAGGGATTATGGTCATCACAATCATATTTGGACGGTCAAATCAGGGACTTGCCGTGACAACAAGATCATAGTTTCTGGTAATCTGCAACCAGCTTGTCTCTAAATTGACTCGATATTAGAATGCATTATCTCTCCCCAATCAAAACCCAAACTAATGCCACGGACAGACTGTACAGCACGTCATTTTTTTAGTTGGAGAGGATAACATAACTTTAAATGATTGGTTCAACATTTTGCACATTACCGTTATTGTTTCTTGCTGGAAGCTAGATGGGGAAGATTGATACCTTATGTCTCTATGGTAAGTATAAAGCTATAACCAT